>NW_007780895.1:2771-3054 GCF_000696425.1 Galeopterus variegatus
CATGTTTCTTGTACCTGAGACATGTTGAGACTCTTCATCACTGATTTTATAATTTTCACCAAATAGGAAGCATTTCTGCCTTTTTTCCCCCAGATATTGTTTTTCTGCACTCTCCCCTGTCTTTTTGGTGACTCCTATTATATATGCACAGCAAGCTGCTTAAAGTTGTACAGATTTGTTGTTGTTGTTAAATCCTGTTCTCTTTCTGGTTTTCATTTGGGATTTGTTTTAGTTCAGGTTGCTATAATAGATTGACTTAGATTGGGGGGTTTAACCGTGAAAC
>NW_007780896.1:0-664 GCF_000696425.1 Galeopterus variegatus
GAAACAATGCTGATTTTCACAAGGTCCCAGGAAACAGGGGAGTTCACTGCCCACCCAGGCACGGCACAGGCCCAATCCCATCCATGAGGACACAGAGAAGGTCTGGAAACAGAGGCATCCATCACTCTGCTGAGCTGGAAGGGTTAGGGCTGGGCAGGGGTCAAAGGACTCTTTAGACTTCTCAGTCAAGTTTTAATATTTTTAGCAAAAGAGTACATTTGTGCATTACTTATGTAATAACAGTGAAACGTTTTTAAAAGAACAGGGACACAGGAAACTTTCAGGCAGGAGCTTGGGGGGCACGGCGAAAGGGTTAACCAGGTTCCAGCTAACCAAAACTTTGCTGTAAACGTCTTCTTTTTAAACCTAGCTCTCTGTCTTGCCTCGGTACATGTGGAATCGATTTCTACCTTTGTCTGAAAACCAGGAACTGAGTGCGGCCTCTGCACCACCGACTTGGCCATGTCTTCTCATACAGCCACAGAGAATGGGAGCAAAGGGGCGGGAGATGTGGGCCGAGCGCTGGCCCGCCTCGAGAGCCCCCCGTGTGCACATGCGCCTCTCTCACAACAGAGGCCACTTGAGGAGGTTCTCCATGATGACGGGGTCTTGCCCGAGCTACAGGAAGTCTGGAGACCACGACGCATCCTTCAGCAAAGCCTCC
>NW_007780896.1:1892-3053 GCF_000696425.1 Galeopterus variegatus
CCTCGCAGCTCCTGAACAAGCGCCATCACACGAAAGGAGGCGTGCTTGGAGTCCAATGCCTCTGTCGATGACTAGCTTCCACCGGCATGATGTAGGGTGTCACTTCAAAGGAACGAAGTGGTAAAGGAGCTGCAGCTGAGCTAACTCACAGCTACGCACCGTGTGCTCAAGTAGCCAGCACATCAGGGCCCACAGAAAACCAAAGGTGCAACAAGAAACACAGCACTGGCGTGAACAGGGACTGATCAGTGAGCTGCATCAAGACGATTCCAGGACACCAGAACCTCTAAGAAGTCACCCCACAGGCAGCTGGAGGCCCCAGGAAAGCGCCGCACACTTGTTCAGCTTCACACGGAGGCTTCTGTCCCTCTTCCTGAAGTGCCCAACCCCCAGCAGTTCCCCACATCTGCTGACCCCTCCCCCTGGCAGGTGGGCTCCATGACGTCACCCAAGAAGGCTACCCACAACCATCCTGTTGACCGCTAACCTCCGCCCCCTCTGTGGCCACTGGACGCTCCCCATGCCCTCCTCCCATTGGACTGTGAGGCCCCAAACCTGCATGCCAAAATCTGTCTACATTGGGGGATCCTGCTGGTGCTCACCACATCCTAGACACCCCCCGGACCGCTCTGACAACTCACTGGAGGTGACAAAACCCTTAGGTGCCACCTCTCACACAAAGCTGAAGTGAGAGGACATTTCAAACACACAAAATGACATACAAGAAAAACCATAATGTTTCCCTACATTTAAAAAAGGTTATGCAGAAATGTAACCTAACCAGGAATACTGTCATATTTCCTTTGAAAACAAAGTTATCAAAATGACAAGATCTATACCGTGAAAAATTTCAGAAGGAAAGGAAAGAATGCTTGCAGAGAGACCACAGCACTGAATTACAGAAATGACGCTTGTGCACCCACAAACCAAACAATCTCCACGCACACGTTTCACCTACAACAAAAGGCTCCATTTGAAGCTTTTATTAAATAGACTGGCTTGGGGTCAAAGACCAAGTTTAGAAAACTCTGTCCTTTAAGGGCTGGCCCGTGGCTCACTTGGGAGAGTGCTGTGCTGATAACACCAAGGCCACGGGTTCGGATCCCATATAGGGATGGCCGGTTTGCTCACTTGGGAGAGCGTGGTGCTGACAACACCAAG
>NW_007780897.1:0-3053 GCF_000696425.1 Galeopterus variegatus
ATTTTTATTTATTTTTTTTAATTTTTTTATTTTATTTTATTTTATTTTTTATTTTGAAATTATTTTTAAAATGTATGGTTTTTTCCAACAAAAGTAACAGTGCCTGGATTTTACAATGGCCCTGGTCACCTACTCGCTCTGAGTCACTATGTCCTCATCTGCAAGATGGGGGACAATACCCCTGTTTCCCAGGATTGTTGAGCCTCATCTAGAGCTCTGGTAATGCCTGCCTGTCTTTTGGGGGCATCAAGGGAAGGAATAGAGGACTGTTGACCCCTCTTCCCGTGCAATTTCCACAGGGACACTGGGCTCTGGCTTCTTACTTTATCGGTCCTGTATGACTGGGTCTTTTGTCTAGGCTGCTGCACGTCCTTCTTGGGAAGGAAGAGGTACCATCTGCAGCAGGCAACAATTTGGGCTTCGGATGGTTCTGGGAAATTCTTAGTTATCCCCTGGCTGCTGCATTGGGCAGGTGCACACATTCCCATGAGGGTTGAATGTCCTTCCCATGCTGTAGTGCAGTTCGGGAGTAGGAGATGTCTCTGCGCTCTCGCCTCTCAACAGCTTTTCCTTGTAAGGAACCACCATTCCCTTGTCTCTGAAACTGGGCGAGGCTGTGGTGGGGCGAGGAGATATTGACTCATTACGTGGCACCAGTTGGGAGACCCAGTGGCATTTCTGCCCATCCTGAAAAGCTCTTGGTCCAGGGATGCTATTCACATCTGAGAGTTGCCTTAGTGTGTGCCCACCCTGCTCAGGTTGGGCTGTTTCATACCAAGATGATAAAAGTGTTGAGTCCTGGATTTCAGTTCTGACTTTCTCGCTCACTTGTTGCAGGACTTAGGGCAAGTCACTTGACCACTCTGAACCTGTTTCCTCCTCCGTAAACTGGGGAAACATACAGCTGTCCCTCCCTTCCCTGGGTTGGTGTGGGATAGTGGGTGGAAACGGCTCAGTAGACCATCACTATGAAACAGCAGGTGCGAGACACCAGCACCTTTCTTTGTCTTGGTGTGCGGACCCACTTGGAGTTATTCATGGGCTTCTGCGGAGCCCCAGCCTGACTCCCACCCCAGCTTGGTCCAGGCCTGGGGGTCACCCTGGCAAAAGGACAGAGCTGTCCCACCTGGGATGGAGCTTATGGTCTCAGACAAGATCCAGTAGGTGACCTTCATGCAGACCAGATATTAGGCCCATGTGTGGGGCTGGGGCTCACACCTCCTAATTCTTTACATGGCATCTGACTCCTTAATGCATCACATCTCACTGCCCTGAATCTGCTACCCTTACCCATGACCTGCTCCTGAACTGTGATGTCAGCTTAGAGCAGGAGGCCTCCAGTCTTCAGTGTGTACCAGAGGGCCAGGGAGGGTCAGTGTATAGGAGCCAGATAGATGTACAGGAGCCTCCTGAATGCATGACCCAGGCGAGTCTCTGTTCTTTGGTCTTCAGTTTTCCTATCTGCAGAATGGTGTTCGATGGTGGGCATTTCTGTTCACTTTAGGGGGCAACAATAGTACCTCAGGAAGAAAAGCCAATTTGATGGTTCATTCAGTCCCAGGCATTCCATGTGGAGGCCAGCCCCCTTCCCCAGGGGGTACCAGCACTACCAGATGTTCTCAGAGGAGCATCGTGGGGCCAGTGTGGGTGGGAGCATACAGTAGGCATATCTTGAAGCTACATTTGTAGAATAAGCACACATGTTACCTAGATTTTATGTTGGTTTATTTGGGGTGGCTCTGGAAGGTGACAATGGATGTGGTGGAAGGGAAAGTTAGAGCCCACTCCAGGACACTGCTTCATACTGCCCTGGAAACCTGGAGGAGAAGATTCATGTTTGGGCTGCCCCCAATGCTGCTGTGATCCCAGGAGAAACCACAGCTATATTCTCTGAGTGTACGGGCAGAGGATGACATTTGAAGGAAGTTGGAAAGTTTCTTACTCTCCATCTCTAAAGCTAAGCTGCTAGTACCTCCCAGAGGGGTCAAGGTACTCTGTTGGTCATTCATTCCTTAGCATGAACTAGTAATCGGATTGCTTTCCAACCTTGACCAGAGACACCTATAGGAGTGCTAACCCTAACCCTAACCCTATCTCCGGGATCTGAAAGCTGTGCTGACGTGTCCCATTGCTAAACTCAATTGATATCTATCTCTTCCCAATTGGCAGTAAAGAAAAAAATTGCTGCTTACAATTATCTCAATTTTATGTTTCCCTCCCACTGGGTTTTCTTAAGCTCTTGGCACCCGCTACTGCTTGACTACTAATGAGTGCTCCCGGCCAATAAAATGAAATGTACAAGGAGCAGACAAATATTAATGAGGAGTATCAGAATAAGCTGATTCTGCTGTGTTTCACAGCATATTTCTTATGGTAGATGTACATGGTTATGATTTTATGGCACAGACACATTTTCTGCTAGTGAAATTGTTCCCAGTCCTATGATGAAGCCAGAAATTTAGTATTTCATGGAGTTTCCCCAAGAATCCCATGACTTCCAGTTATGCAATGGGATGAAGATAGGGATGCTGGAAGGACAGAGAGGGGGCCCCAGGAAGGGAGAGGATGGTCCAAACCCAAGTCTCATCTTTGATGCATCCCCATCCAAGGCAGTCAAGTCCTGTTGACTGAGATCAGTCAGATGTGTCCCTTCTACCCATTTCCACTGCTAATAGCCTTGTCTCACCTGAAGTTCTATAGCTTCTTCTAACTGCCACCATCGTGCCCCCTCCAATCTGCTCTCCATATAGTGCATCAGGGGGATCTTTCTAGAACACAAATCTGGTGCATCATCCCCATATAACATCCTTAATAGCACCCTCTGGCCTCCAGGGTTAAATGCTAAATTCCTTTGGAGTGAGTTGCCAAGGCCCTTGGGATCTACCCCCTGCTCTTCCCTCTATCCCTCTTCAACTCCATTCTCCTGCCTCCAAGCCTTTGCAAATGTGGTTTCCTCTTCCTAGAAAATTCTGGGCTTTTGCCCCCTCTTCCTAGCTCATGTGCATGCCTACATACATACACACACACACACACACACACACACACACACACAC
>NW_007780898.1:0-630 GCF_000696425.1 Galeopterus variegatus
AAAAAAAAAAAAAGACAAATTCCCAACCCTGGATCAACCCTGGGTTGTAAAATATTGCTGTTGAAAATCACAAAATTGTGCAGATTGATGGCACTATAAGTTCATGGTCTCCAACTTCAGATGAGCATTCAGTACTGCCTAGTTAACCTAATTAATGCTCTTGTTGGCCAACGTGGTTCAAGTCTTCTTGCTTTCTTCTGTCTTTAACTTTGACATCTCCCTCAGTCTCGTGTTCCTAGTCACAGAGAAAAAGGAGGCATCAGCTGGAGAACTCCCCTCAGCTTCCCACAGTTAAGCCGAAAAATGTGCATGCAGCCACGTGCATCCTCTCCTTTTCCCTCCAGTCACAACGCAGTAAGAATTCGTACCTTACTCAAAGCTACTCCCTCTGGCAGTGCCGTGTGTGCTTTTCCTTTTGACTTTGGAGGGATTGCACTCCACGTAGTTTCCCTTTCTACTCCTGTGACTGCAACATTTATCTCTCTACTGCTCTTTCTATTGGCATTTAAACATATGCAAGTCTCTAGCTATTATTCTTTCTTCCCCATCTGGCTAGAAGCAACTTTTTTTTTTTTTTTTAAAGAAAATATTGTTTAGTTCAGAGTTATTTTATTCTTTCACTTGTCAGGA
>NW_007780898.1:1274-3053 GCF_000696425.1 Galeopterus variegatus
TTTTTTTTTTAAAGAAAATATTGTTTAGTTCAGAGTTATTTTATTCTTTCACTTGTCAGGATTTGTATACTTGTCTATAACAAATTTTGTAGTGTTTCAATCAGCCTTGTTTTATTTTTATTTTTTCAATTTTTTAAATTTTATATGTGACTCTTACGCACAAGTAGAAAAGTGTGCTTTACAGTATTATTTGAACACATACACAATTTATCATGTTGAACATGTTGATGTTGTGAAATTTTTCCTTTGGGCTAAGAACTAGCACATTAAGTCTCTCCTTTCCAAGTAAGGAATAAAATTTCTGAATCCAGTTAAGAAGAAAGGGTGCTACAGGGTAAAATATTGACTTCTTAAGACTAGAATAGTTCAATTATATCATGTACCCATCCATCCATCATGATATAAAGATATTCTACACTATAATCTCTACCTTCTCTCATTCAGGAGCTGAATGTCTCTCTCTTCCTCTCTCTCTCTTTTTTTTTTTTTAACTGAAAACATCATACAATGTAATTGGTTTTCAAGGCCCTTTACCAATTGCTCTCCACTCCCCCCCAGCCCCTCACCCTTTCCCATCTCTGGTAAGCTCAGTTCTATTCTCTCCTTTTGAAAGTTCAATGTATCATAGTGATTGTTGTGTCTTTCTTTCTTTTTCTTTTTATTTATTTGTTTAATTTTATAGTTACCACTTATGAGTAAGGACATGCAGTATTTCTCTTTCTGTGCTTGGCTTATTTCACTTAATATAATTTTCTCTAAGTTCATCCATGTTGTTGTGAATGGCAGTATTTCATTTTTTTTATGGCAGAGTAGAATTCCATTGAGTAGGCATACCACATTTTTCCTATCCAGCTGTCTGATGATGGACATTTAGGTTGGTTCTATATCTTGGCTATTGTAAATAGAGCTGAGATAAACATGGGAGTGCAGGTATCCTTTTGACATAATGATTTCCATTCCTTTGGGTATATACCCAGCAGTGGAGTCGCTGGATTGTATGGCAGTCCTATCTGTAGTTGTTTGAGGATCCTCTGTACCATTTGCTATAATGGCTACACCAATTTATAGTCCCACCAAAAGCGTGGGAGGGTTCCCCTTTCTCTGCATCCTCACCAGCAGTTGTTATTCTCTGTCTTTTTGATAATGCCAGTCTAACTGGGGTGAGATGATACCTCAGTGTGATTTTGATTTGCATTTCCCTGATGCTTAGTGATGTTGAGCGTTTTTTCATGTGTCTGTTCGTCATTTGTATATCTTCCTTTGAGAAATGCCTATTCAGCTTCTTTGTCCATTTTTTAAATCAGGTTATTTTTTTTTATTGTTAACTTGTTTGAGTTCCTTGTACATTCTGGATATTAATCCTTTGTCAGATGCATAGTTTGCAAATATTTTCTCTCACTCTGCAGGTTGTCTTTTCACTCTGTTGATTGTTTCCTTTGCTGTGCAGAATCTTTTTAGTTTGATATAATCCCATTTATTTTTCCTTTTGTTGCTTGTGCTTTTGGGGGTCATATTCATAAAGTCTTTGCCTGGTACTATTCCTGAAGTGTTTCCTCTACATTTTCTTTTAGGAGTTTTATAGTTTTAGGTCTTATATTTAAGTCTTTAATCCATTTGAGTTGATTTTGGTATATGGTGAGAGGTACCAATCTAGTTTCATTCTTCTACATATGGATTTCCAGGTTTCCCAGCACCATTTATCGAAGAGGCAGTCTTTTCCCCAGTGTGTGTTCTTGGTGCCTTTGTCAAAGATCAGTTGGCTGTAAGTATGTGGGTTAA
>NW_007780899.1:0-637 GCF_000696425.1 Galeopterus variegatus
TTTATTTATTATTTATCTTATTTGTATTTTTTGGTGTTGGCCAGTATATGGGGATCCAAACCTTTGACCTTGGTGTTATAACACTGGGCTGTAACCAACTGAACTAACTGGCCAGGCTACTGCCAGACTTCCACATAAGGTGGCAAACTGGAAACACAAAGGTTTAATCAAGTCCAAATATGTGCAAAAGATTTAAAAACATAAGACAGCATATACAATTTGGGTGATTTCAAATAAAAACCTCGTTTTGTTTTTTTCTTGGAAAATTGGAATTTCTGGCAGTGTTGGGTAATGTATTCCTGCATGGCAACAATCTCCTGGAAAAGTATAGCCAGTGCTCCCTTCAGACAAGCTGTGTGCTCTCCAATTGGACGTGGTTCCTAGTACATACTGGATGTGTCCACATGCCCATTCACCAGGTGGTTCACATCTCTTATTTATATTACCTTCCAGCCTTTGTAGTCCTTGAAGTTAGTTGCCTATTCTAGAGAAGAGGTGATGCTCAATTTAACTACAGGGTTCAGGACAAACTTCCACAATTCTATAATGTATATTAAAAATAGTTCAGTAGCCTGTTTCTAGCTTAGAAGATGCTTAGAGTCATTGATTTTAAAAGGAATAGGGCTGCCTTATCATG
>NW_007780899.1:2769-3053 GCF_000696425.1 Galeopterus variegatus
TTTTGAAGGATGTTGGGAAAGAGCCATCTAGTTTGAGGAAATGGTTATTAGTCAGGGTGATTTCTTACTCTAAATTCAACCTTCGTTAGGAACTAGGGGGCACTGGTCACCTTTTCTCTGATTATGAAACATGAACTAAGTCTTTTTCTGGACAGGATAACTGCTCAGCTTTCCACTTGTGGTACTATCAGATACTAATGAATATTTTATATGGCTAAAATTATTCCCTAATAGAAGCATATGCTACATGTACAACTAATTAAATATTCATCCAAGTCACACAG
>NW_007780900.1:0-3053 GCF_000696425.1 Galeopterus variegatus
AAAAAAAGAGGTAGTAATGAAAAAGAAACATAATAAAGAGAAAAGTAATTATATAGGCTGAGATGTAAGTAGGTGGATAGACACGGTGGCAGGAACTTGATCATTTATTGCGAGAGTAAGAGTAGTGGCCAAAATAATATTTTCCAGAGCCAGGTTGCCTGAGGTTGAATCCCAGATTTGCCATTTACTAACTATATGACCTTCTGCCTTGGGATTCTTCTCCATAAAATGAATATAACAATTGCATTTACTTTACAGGGTCACTGTAAGGATTGTCTGAATTAATAAAGGTAAAGCACTTAGAACAGTATCTGGCATAGAGTAGGCACTGAATATGAGTTTGTAGAAAGGAAATGAGCTGAGAGGAAGATGAAGGAAAGAGTAGCATGGAAAAATGATGAGATTTACAAATGGTTTTAACATGTTACATATTGTCTCTAGAGATATAAAAACATTAAGCTAGGCAATAGGAATTATGAAATATTAATATACAAATGGAATATGAAACTATATCTCAACACTATATCTCACAGAAGATAATGGATTTATGTGAGATTCAAAGGAGCAGATAAATTTTTCAAGATGACAGAACCCCAACTAGGAAACATATTCTTAAAAATAAAAGCAAAACAAAATATTAGTAAAGAGAGGGCTTTTCCCAGCAGAGAAAAAGACTAAATGAGAAAAGATCCATTCTTCCTGAAATGCCCTCTTCTTTCTGTGTAATACAAGCCCACATGCCAGTTGCCCCTAAGATACCACATCAATTTTCCAGATAAACCAAGCTTGCCCACATTTTAAAGCTATTTTCTCAGTCCCCTTTCTTCTGCTGCATTTTTTCCACCTGGTAAACATCTATCTACCTTTTCAAACTTATCCTAAGCATAGCCTTCTTTTTAGTGAATGGGTTATTTTTCCATTATGCCCCAAAATTCCCTGTGTGTATTTTTATTAATGGTACATACAATATTTTAGTGCATTATTTGCTTCCATGTTTGTCTCCTAATAGACTGTAAGCTCTTGAGAAAGAATCTCAGGATCTTAATTGCCCTTCTGGCCTAGCAGAGTACATTAAACATAGTAGATGCATATATTTTGACCAGATAAATTAACACATGAAGCTATAAATTAATTATTAAATTAAAAAGTTCTGAAACCTCATAAACCTATAACTGTATAATAAACACAAATTGCTGTAATACTGGATACTTTTGCAGTATGACAAAGATAAGTTGTTAGTTATACATACATACATACATATATATATATATAAAAACAGGACACAGAAATTTTAATAAAGAAGCATACATAGTTTAATCAACATGCAGATTCCAGATAAGTTGGGACTAGCCACTGGTATTTCAAGTTCAAGTTTATCTCATCTTCCCATTTATGATTTTCTAAACCATCCTGACTACAGTAATCTCTCCCTTCTCCAAACTTTGTAAGTGCTTATTGTCTTTATTAGTCACTTGAACATTAATCATGTACTTTCCTATTTCTTGTGATCTTTCTTATGCTGTTATATTAAATAAATTGAATTTTTTTTTTCATTTAGCACTTTGCATGGCTATGGAAAATCCTTCTGAGTATTAGGGGATAAACAATTTGAAAAAAAAGAAAAAAAAAAAACGGCTCTTATTTAGGGCCTTTATTTTAAGGCCAAAATAGTTAAATCAAACAAAGTAGATTAATGCAATAAGTCATTCACAGAGGTACATATAAAATGCTAAGGAAATCCAAGGAGAAAGTGGGGATCCAAGGAAATCTCACAGACAAGGTGGCATCTCATTTTCATCTTAAAGGGCAAGATAGAAATTTTTCCTTGAAGCATGGAAATAGGAGTGTTGGTCAAGAGAACAGAATATGCAGAATAAGTGGATATTTAAGTATCTAGGAATATTTTAATGTGCCTTTAGCAATACAGCATTAAATTGATTCAATTTTAATCCTCAATTTGAAGTAGGTTCAATTTATCAGTCCACCACCACCATCCCCTGCCATGACACACACAAAATAGAAATCGTAAAGCCTGGATGCCAGTGAATGCAGTTTAAGAGAAATTCTTAACCTTTAAGAAAGATCCTGGAAGACTTTACCTTACTCTTAGCTAAGATCATCTTATATTAGCATATATCAAAGACTGATTTTAAAGGATTTAGCTGATAGGGGTTTCCCTAGTCTTGAGAAGAGAACCTTTATGTCTTAGCTGGAGTCAAGAAGAAATAGCATATGCTATCAGGGGATAAAAACAGAAGCCACCTCCTCTTTAGTTGTAGGGCAGTTGGGAAAATGAAAACTGTTAGGAAGGCAAAATTTTCAAAATTTAACAACTGACTTATGCTCTCTGAGGGTATAAAAAAGTTTTTGATAAGTGTACTAGCTTGTAAAACATGGTCAGGCAGACAGTGGTGATGAAAGGTTAAGGACAAGGAGTTGGGATGGTTAATTTTAGGTGTCAACTTGTCTAGATTAAGGAATACATAGAAACTTGGTAAAGCATTATTTTTGGAAGTGTCTATGAGGGGGCTTCCAAGGAGATTAGCATGTGAGGCTGAATGAACTGGGTTGGAAAGACCTGCCCTCAGTATGGGTGGGGACCATCCAAGCCACTGGGGTCTCAGAGAGAACAAAAGTGAAGGAAAAGGCAAATCTTTCACACTGTTTCCTCTGGAGCTGGAATACACTCTTCTCTCCTGTCCGTGGATATCTGAACTTGGGACTCTTCAGCTTTTGGGTTTCTGGATTTACACTAGGAGAACCTCTGGCTCACAGGCCTTTGGCCTCAGACTGAAAATCCTACCATCAGCTCCCCCGGTTCTGAGTCTTCCTGATGTGGACTGAGCTATGCTACCAGCATCCAGTTTGCAGATGGCCTATTATGGGACTCCTCAGCCTTCATAATCACCAATGATTATGAGGCCAATTCCTCTAATAAATTCACTCTGTATATTTATATACACATCCTATTGGTTCTATCTCACTGGAGAACCCTGACTACACAAGAGTGGACAGTGAGATCAGCTGGCTGGGCAAAGGACCTTGCCAGCAAC
>NW_007780901.1:0-594 GCF_000696425.1 Galeopterus variegatus
TGGTCTTTCTTTCCTTCCTTCTTTCTCTCTTAGCTCCCACTTATGAGTGAGTACATGCAGTGTTTATCCCTCTGTGCTTTGCTTATTTCCCTCAACATAAGTTTCTCCAAGCTCATACATGTTGTTGCAAATGGGAGAATTTCATTCTTTTTTTTATGGCAGAGTAGTGTATATAAGCCACAGTTTCCTTATCCAGTCATCCATCAATGGACATTTAGGTAGGTTCCATACCTTGGCTATTGTGAACAGAGCATGATGAACATGGGCGTGCAGGTGTCCCTTCAACATGATGATTTCCATTCCTGTGGGTATATACCCAGAAGTGGGATTGCTGGATTGTATGGAAGATCTACCTGTAGGTGTTTGAGAAAACTTCATACTGTTTTCCATAGTGGTTGTACTAATTCTCAGTCCCACCAACAGTGTGGCGGTATTCCCTTCTCTCCACACCCTCACCAGCATTTGTTATTCACCAACTTTTTTTATTATAGCCAGTCTAACTGGGGGGAGGTGATATGTCAAGGTGGTTTTAATTTGCATTTCCCTGATGACTAGCGATGTTGAGCATTTCTTCATGTGTCTGTTGGCCATTTG
>NW_007780901.1:2282-3053 GCF_000696425.1 Galeopterus variegatus
ATCCTAACATCCATTTCATCCCAGATAATTAGGCTCTAAATGAGCATGGCAGGGCTATTCTACTTGCCGGTGTCAGTTTAGGATTTGGAGTGTAACTTAGTTCTCACAGTTGAGATGAAGGGGAAAGTCTGCTGGGGGAGCCTTTGGGAAATGTCTTCTCTCTCCTAAGAGAGAGTCACAAGAGACAGACTTCTAGTTAAATATGGTGAATTGGAAAAATGCCTCTCATCCAATTGAAAGTCTGTCAAAATGCTAGAAAAGGGATTTGAAAGAGTGTAAGCTCACAAGGGCAAAGATAATGAAAGTAAAGAACAAAATTTTGGAAGCTAGGAGAGATACATGAGTGACAATTGATATGATGAACCCAGGAAAGCTGAAACCTATGCCAGCCATGGAGAAAGCCCTAAGGAAGTCAGATGGCAGCGCTGGGGTTAGGCCCAGGAACCAGAAGCACTGCATGTTTATGTAACGATACTTCTGGAGGTCTGTATAACAAGCACTGGAGCCCAGATCTTTTTTCTTCCAAGCAAAAGCCTAGAGGTTCATTCTCTTGAGATACTGAGCCAGAGGGACTCTGGCCCAGCTAAGGATGGGGATAGGAAGAGAGTACCATGCTGAAAACCGGGAGATAAAGGGAAAATTCACACTGAATGTTGAGAGCCTCCCCTGGGGCTTGGTAAAATGGCTAAGGCACTTGCCATGGACACAAAATATAAGGGAGCACCAAAAAACTTAGTCATTTAGGTAAATAACATTTGTTTATATCAATCC
>NW_007780902.1:0-3053 GCF_000696425.1 Galeopterus variegatus
ATTCTTGCTCCTGTTTTTCTATTTATTACCAAGTAAGAGGGGGAAAGGGTGTGACTGATGATCATGAGTGTGAATATCACCCCAAGGGAGAAACACCAACATTTGCTTGATAACAAGAAAGAAACCAACTAAAAATGGTATTCCTGTAAGATGTCATTTGAAGAATATGTTTCACATTCTCACGTTAGTAAGCTACACAATTAATAATTGCTGCTTAAAACTTGCTTCTAAGAGGCATAGATTTTTTTTTAGATGGTTTTCCTTTCCTAACTCCTCTGTATTAGTGATTTCAAGTTCTATCCTATTGGTTTCAAACTCACCAACTCACACTCACTGTCCAGAATCTATTCATCCTTAAACATCCTGAACTGTCCTGGAGAGTTCCCAATGCCACCTCCCGCCACCACCACCACCAATGGTATACTTACTGAGATTTTGATGATCTTGTCAAAAAGATGCACTTGGGGCCCAACGAAGTCAAAGACAAAGTACTGTAAAACATAAAATTCATTTTGGCCATTGACTCCAGGTTTGCATCTAAGAATCCTGTTTCTAAAGTGGATTTAGATCTGTATAAGAGTGGATTTAGCTCTAACCAACTGCTGCATAGTCCTCAGTGATATAAATGTATCATCAATCGATTGGCCAGCCCCTCTTAAAGGTTATTTAGATTTTTAATTTTTTTTTCAATACAAAAAACAATGCTACCAATTACACCCTTGCATAGTATGTGTGAGTATTCCTCCAAAATGGACACGAGAAGTGAAATTGTTGGGTCATGGATTATGTGCATGTAAAATTTTAATAGATAGGATGAAATTTATTTCCAAATGGCTAAGCCATTTTACATTCCCGCCAGCAGCATATTAAAATAGTCATTACTCCATACCTTTGCCAACCATGGATATTGTCAGTTCTTTTATTATTATTATTATTTCTTATACTGATGGGTGAAAATGATATCTCAGTGTGGTTTTAATTTGGAGTGAGCTTGATTAAAATCTAATTTTCCCAGGATTATTCAGTTTCAAAAATCTCTTTGAAATTACCGAGATTGACCTGAGAGAGAATAAAAATAAGTTATGAACACAGGAGATTTTTAATATTAAAAAAAAGCAATTGAATTTTAGAGTTGGAGAAATTATCTAGACAAGTCCCCGTATCTTACACATAAAAAAACTGGAGAGTAAAGATATCACAAGATGTTGCCCAGGTTCCTAATTTCTAGTTATTGCTGGGCCTAGGCCAACCTTGGTTCTTCTGAAGGTATCACACAAGGACTTCAAGAACAAGACATTTCACCACCTGACTTTTGAGTCAGGTTTCTCCCAAATGGGAGGTTGTATAATTCTAAGATGCAGAAAAAAACTGGGCTGATGTTTTGTAGTGGGTTGTGTGTTTGGGGGATTGGTGGGGTAGGGGAGGAAGAACTGGGAAACTGTTTTCTTCTGGATTATTTTCTTTTGTTTTTGAGCTGTGGAGTACAGGAACCACACTTAGAGATGGACACAGCAGTAGGAAAGGGAGAACTGACCACTAACAGGATGCTTTCAAAGGACAAAACAGAAAAACCCAAAAGTGGAATCTGGAAAATGTCATCATATGCTGTAAAAAGAGGTCTTCAAAATAGTGGTCCTTAGACATCAATGAAAGGTAACATTATGTTCAGTGTCTTCTCTTAAGAAAATAGGTAAATATGTGTAACATTTCAGGAAATTCTTCATATATGTCTTCACACTTTTTAAGAGCTTTGGTGTTCAAAATTTATGTGCAAAATTTATTTACATGAAATTCTTCGTACTTTGATAAGGCTGAATATATGAGATGTTGAGGGCTCCTTTGGACTGATAAATCAGTTCCAATGTTTATTGCCTTCTGCTGAGTTTCATGTTTCAGGCTCAACTGCCTCACATAGACTCCCAAACCTCCAGGCCCACACACATTTTTCTAGCAGGTAAATATTCCCCAGTCCCTACTAACTGGTTCCTTCAACATCTGATGATCTGTGGGCTTGAAAATTAGGGTCAAAAGCTATAACAAAAGTTTTTAGTTCAACATCTATGTTGTTATTTGACTTTCTACATTTGGCCTAATTTAATGTTATTTAGATGCAGGAATTGTATGTATAATTATGATAGTTAATAAATTATGATAATTAACAAATCTGTAGAGCTTTGCCATTTCAAAGTATTTTCATATGTTATCTCATATCTCATTCATGCCAAAAGATACTTTTGGGATGGGGAATGAAGCAGGAAAGGAAAAACTACTGACATTTTTACTCATGGTAAAAGGCTCAGAGGCAGAAATGATAAAGAGGAAAGGAGTAGAAAGCTCAAATGGGATTTGAGTATTTTCTGTTCACTTCATTATCTATGCTCTCCCTGCCTTCCTTTTCAATTACCTCTCCCATTAGAATAATAATTAAGTTTACTGCATTCTTTGATAATTTGTGGTGTCTAAGAGCCTACAGGAAAACAAGCACTCCGTGCACTGTTAGTTAGGGTAGAAATTGTTACCTCTTTGGAAGGCAATTTGGTGAAATCGAAATTTTAAATGCACATACTCTGTGGCCCTAGCCATATAATTATTATCATAAGTAGTAGCAAAAGGCTGAAAACATTTAATATCCATCGATGAGAGACTGACTGGTTTATTAAATTATGATATACCAAGAAAATGGAAAATTCTTCAGCCAACAGGGAAAAATGATATGGAACTGTATGTCCTAATATGGACTAATCTCCTAAGATTGAATATTGCTTTGTGAAAAGAACAAGGTCCAGGATGGCAGGCATAGAATGCTCCCATTTAGGTACGATATTTACTTGCATTCTTGTACATGCTTGGAATAGCTCCGGAAGGACACACAAATGCCTGGTGAGAATGAATACTTCCAGAGAGGGGGACTCAGGGATTAGGGATCGAAGATTAGAAGGAAACATATTTTTTCACTATATATCATTTTACACTCTTTATCTTTTACCATGTTTGGTTTTTTTTATTTAAAAAAGAGAATTTACTATTTTAATATATAAAAGCTACTTTTCTTT
>NW_007780903.1:0-937 GCF_000696425.1 Galeopterus variegatus
TGGAACTCAGGAATGGAAGATAATGATCTGTCACTGGCTTCTGGGGGCTCAGATGGGAGAGGTGACAGCCTGCCCATCTCCAGGGCTAGAAAGTGAGGCATGGGACTTTTCCTATGGACTTCCTGCCTCCACAGAAAGCTTCTGAATCTCAGAACTGCCCAGAAGGAGAAGGAATACCTGTTTAAGTGTCTGAGGCTTTCTCAGGGCTGCACAGGGTTCTGACTGACAACACATCCATGAGACAGAAGATTTTCATTTGTGAACAGAGGGTGCTTATAGCTTCACAGAAATCAATGAGCCAAAACAATTAATTGAGTGGGTTTCTGAACCAAGCCTCAACTCCTGATGATAAAAGGATGTCCTTGTTTGAAAGGGAGAGTTTCCCTTACTAGACATATTTAGAAGGGGATTGGAAACTCAGGGAGTGAAGGAAATTAGTCAACTAACTCTAAGTATTACAAATGCAAAGGGATTGAAGAAATGGAATTAGGTGCCTAAAAATCTTTGGAAGGGCTAGAACCACACGGACTTGAGGCTGAGTCCAACAATGCCTCTTGGAAAGTCACTGAGCTGATTTATCAATGGAGCTGCTCCTCCAAGGCCACCACTGGAGCTGTTGAGTTTCAGATCCTACCCATATAGCCAATACGCAGTGTCCAGAATCTGGAAACCAGCCCTGCCCCTGTGCCCTGTGCCCGTCTGTCTTGAACCACTCTCAAAGCGTGTGAATGAGTTTGGGATGTGGTTTCCAGCCCTTGTATGCACCACAGCTGCTTCTCAATGCCCAAGAAGCTGAAGAATAGCCATTGGGGTGCTGCTTCAGGGAAAAAGAAAAGCCACACCTCCACACCCTCCATTCCCAGCAGAGAAGTAGCCAAAAGAATTAGCAAGTTGGCCTCCACCTCACTTGTGTCCCCCAAGTCCTGTGCAAGACCAT
>NW_007780903.1:2729-3053 GCF_000696425.1 Galeopterus variegatus
AATAAGAGTATTGTTTGGAGAAACTGCTGTTTCCATTCATAGCTCTGTGTGTGTGTGTGTGCATGTGCACATGTGCATGTGCTGGGTCACAGTGTCAGATACAGTTCTTGCCTGGATCACTGCAAAAGATGCTTGAAAAATAGTAATCAAGATAACAAGCCCCTATTTGTGAGTGGGAGAACATTGATACCAACCTGCTATACAACTTGCAACAAAAGGGATTTGACTGAAACTGACTTAACTACCCAGGAGATGAATTTATACCTGGAAGTTTTTCAACAGCCCACTGTTCACTGCCCAAGTCATTGTGGCTTCACTGTCCAG
>NW_007780904.1:0-761 GCF_000696425.1 Galeopterus variegatus
GACAGGAGAAAGGCTTTTGAAGTAGCCACATCATTAAATGCAATTTATTTCAAATCACCTTTAAAACCCCAAACACAAATTCAATTCCCTTGAGTTTCAGTTCAAACACAAACACAAGTTCACTCATGACTCCCAACGTTGAATCCTAAGAACCAGCACTTGCAGGCTGCCCCAGGAGGGCAAAGAAAGCCACAAAATAGAGAACTGAATTGTCAGATGCCTGGGGACCACTGGGGTGGTTAGTTATGTCATCTGGTGGCCCTGATCTCTAAGCTGGACGCTGCTTCAGCGTGGAGAGAACCGTCCTTCTGAAAAAATCCACTCAGCCTGGAAAGAGCCTGGGGGTGCGAGCCTAGGGTGGAGTGAAGCCAGGACAGGCTGGGTGACAACCAAGGGTCAAAACAGGTCCGCTGTGACCACCTGCTAATCCCAGAGTGACCTTCTCAAGTAGTGTCAGCAAACACACCCTTGACATGGGTGGCAAATCACATGTGTAGGCCACAAACACATGTATGTAGGTGGCAGCTAGTTACAACAAGGGAAATTTTGCAATGAAATGGAGCTCCAGAAAAGAGGGTAAAGACTGACATGATCCCACTAATCCGTCTTGCTCATGGTGGAAAGGGATTTCAGATACGTGTTTCCAGCCTTTCCTCCTTTTACTAGATGGCACCAACACATCCCTTATCCTCAGCAGACACTTCTCTACCCACCTTCTAGGTGCCCAAAGCAGAGGTGTCTTCCCAAATTCTGGGCCCACC
>NW_007780904.1:2543-3053 GCF_000696425.1 Galeopterus variegatus
ATTTCAGAGATCCAGGGATTTCCAAACTGTGTTTTATGGAACACCAGCTTTTAACACTGTTTTTCAAAAAGAGAATCCTCTGGTCCAACATGTTTGAGAAATGCTCCAGCCCTATCCTAGAGATCCACCACTATAACAGAAGTTTTACTCTACTCTGTGTCAGACACTGACCTCCACTCTGAGACTCCGAAAATAAACAAGACCTAGTCACTGCCGAGGAACTTGTTTTTGGGGGGTGTGGGGGGTGGGAGTAAATTTCAGTGTACTGTGGTAAGTGCTATGATAGAGGCAGGCACAGGTCACTGTGGGAGCCCAGAGGAGAGAAGCTGGTCTTAGTCCTGGAGAACTAGGAGAAGGTATGAGGGAAGACCTCTTGGAGGTGAAGCCTAGCTGAGTTTGAAAGAGTGCATAGGAATTTTCCAGTAAAAGTCATCAGGGAAAAGGCTTTGCAGTCAAGAGAGTAAAGGAAACAGAGGTATAAAGCAGTCTACGTTTGAGACAGCCTCACAA
>NW_007780905.1:0-917 GCF_000696425.1 Galeopterus variegatus
GAGTCACAAAACCTCTCCTTTATCTTCTTTTGCAAATCCTCAGCAGGAGTCTCACCACTTACTTAGAAATATGTTGTCTATTTCCTACAGGTTTCAAGCAAAACTGCTACTGCAACTTTCTTTTATAGTCATAGAGCACTTTGAAATAGCCCAAGCATTTCCACATGTACTTTCTTAATTTATCTTACAACAATATTGATAAAATAACTTAGATGCAACACAAGCAAAAAAAAAAAAAGCAGCTACTGAAAAGAAGTTGGAGAAACTATACAAGATTTCCTGAGCCTCTGCCAATTACACTTTCTCAGAAGCGTTTTTAAATGACTACCATGCATTTATGGTATTCTTTTATCAGCCAACAGTGAGTATGTTAGAAGAGTAGTGAATAAAAAAGTGAAAAAAAAAAAAACGTGGGAGGAGAAAAGAATCTAATATATAACACAATAATATTTAGAAGTTGCTCATTAAATCTCATAGTATGATATTCAGTATTTCTTTATGCTGTATGTGGTTTCTTTTTATTTGGTATTAGTAGGTAAAAGAAACTCTCAATAATTTGTACCCTGTAATTGATTTTTAAGTAGTTCATAGTGAAGAGAGGTCAACAAAAAAACAAAAGGGAAAAAAATGCCAGCACCAAGTGTTAGGAATCCTACCAGGAGAAGATATAGGTCTTCTTAAATGTACGGAAGTTTAAGACTTGAGGCATCATCAGTTAACCCAGCAAGTGAAAACCCACAGCATTAAGTTCAAGGACACCTCCCAGTTAACCCAGCAAGTGAAAACACACAGCATTAAGTTCAAGGACACCTCGCAATGAATTACAAAATGCCAGGCTCCTGGTAATCCAGGCAATGATCTCTTCTAACCCCTCTTCATCCTCTCATTTGGTTTGGTTTCTAAATGAGGACACAAAC
>NW_007780905.1:1934-3053 GCF_000696425.1 Galeopterus variegatus
TTTTCCACTTGTTTTAGAAGACAATCAACATTCAAATAATGTTGGTATAACATTTATAGAAGTGAATGAAACAAAGAAAATATGTTAGTTATTCTGGACTTCTTCAGGACAATGACTCTTACTCATGTTTTTATCTTCAATGCTAGCAGAGACGTTACAAAAAGTGGAGCTCATTAAAATCTTTGAGAAGCGAGTGGTCAGTTAAGTGATGCTGCTCTCAGATACTCACATGATTCTCTCTCTTACTTGATTTAGGTCTTTGCTTAAATTGTTACAAGGCACACTCAGCTCCTGGCTGAGGCTGGCCAAAATTTGATACTGAACTCACAGGTCTGGCTTCCCACCCTCAGTCAAATAAAAACCAAATAAACGAAAGTCAAATGTTGGTGAAAATGGAGGCCAGCTTTTATTTAAGAATACTGGTGACCTGAGGAGAGACTTTAGGCTAACCCATTGCTCTAGTAACCCTGAAGGAGAATAATCAGACTAAAGCCATCTCCCAAGTAACCTGAAAGACAATGTCCAGGCTAAAGACATCTCAAATACTTAGGTTTACTGAGGGGTTTTTAAAGAAGGGGTTGAGGGAATGGAATATGAGAAAATGAAAAGAAGGTGGGAGGGGCACGTAAGCAGCGAGAGCTTCATGATGGGTCTCAGGTGCAAAGTGTCTCCAAGACTCTGTCTGGTTTCTGCTCCCATCATTATACGTACAAGTCTGCAGCTTCAGGCTGGCTGAAAAACAGCATTACATTCAGGTAAGTAATATCACCTTTCCCCATAACCAAGGTTCAAAACATCAAATAATCATGGGAAATGAGGCAACTCAGAGAAATGCATGCCGGGGTGGGGGGAATATGTCTTTTTAAAATTTGCCTATAGCCCATGTGGTTTTAGGTCCCAACATGACTTCAGTCCTGTTCATTACAACAAGATGTCATTTTTCTATAGAGGCCTTGCTCACCTGCAGTAATTACCACCCATGCCATTATTTTGCTCTATTTTTCTTAATAATCCTAATCACCCCATGATGTATTATTTTGTGTTCACTTGTTTATAGAGTATCTATCCTTACTTAATGTAATCTTTATCAGAGCAGAGATTTAATAATTCTGTTTACTA
>NW_007780906.1:0-452 GCF_000696425.1 Galeopterus variegatus
ATACAGTTAGTATTTGGCTCGGTAGCAATGCATCTACAGTCCACATTTAGGGTCCTGAGCTTCTTTTGTAACCTGATGAAGGAGCATAACACCTGCTGCTCTGTATCTCGCCAATAGGTAGATTCCATTATGTGACTCTTGAGCCCTGAAGAAGTAAGTTTCAGTGGGAATCCTAGGAGTCCTGTGAGCAAGGTCTGACATGTTGTTCAAGGGAAATGGAGCTTATCCTTCTGAAGCTGGGGCGAGACCTTGGCTTGTTCATCGTGGAGGACAATTCTCTGGGTTCTAAGATGTGGCTTTGCTATCTTGTAACCTGTCTTTTTTATAATCAGTGTCTAAATAGTAAGCGTAATTAGCTTCTTTCAAAAGCCTTTTCGGTGTACTTTTAAGTCACATGAATAGAAGCAATGGAGATAATTTCCTTCTTCCATTCTTTTATGTTATTCACTCTT
>NW_007780906.1:2442-3053 GCF_000696425.1 Galeopterus variegatus
CAGGTGCACTTTGCCTATACAGATGTATAGGCTGGATTCAGAAAGGAGGCTTTGCCAAAGGCATATCACACTATAAAATTTGAATGAATTTTACAGAATGAGAAAATGGTGGTTTGGAAATTATGTACACAGACTATAGGACTAGAGAGACTTCATGTCTAAGCCCTGCTCTACCATTTATTATCTGTGTGACTTTGTGCAGATTACTTAACTTCTCTGTCTGCCTTGGACTGCTTGTTTGTAAATGGGGGCTCGTGTGTATGTGGTGGGGAGGGGTGGGAACAAGTCCTATCTTATAGATGTAATGATCCAAATGAAATGATGTATGCAAAGTTGTTATTTTTATATGTATAAATAAGCGGTATATCCTTAGCAATAAAGGGTAATATAAGTGGTAAAACAAGAAAAAAATCGTTTTAGAATGAAAAGTTGCTTGACATTTTTGAAAGTTAGTCACTAATTGGTGAATACCTAATCTCTGATTTGGACAGTAAAATTTTGGTCAAGGATGAATCTACCCTAAATAAACAACTTTACCTTGTGGCAAAAGGATAGCTGCTTTATTCATTTATTAAGGTTTTTTTTTTTTTTTTTTTTTTTTTTTTTTTTTT
>NW_007780907.1:0-689 GCF_000696425.1 Galeopterus variegatus
CAATAAACATAGGAGTGCAAACATCTATTCAACATACTGTTTTCATTTCCTTTAGGTATATGAGCCAGTAGTGGGATTGCTGGATCATACAATAGTTTTTGTTTTGTTTTTTTTTTAATTTTTTAAGGAAACTCCATACTGTGTCCAATAATGGCTATACTAATTTACATTGTCATCAACAGTGGGCAAAGGCTCCCTTTTCTCTGCATCCTCTCCAACACTTGTTATCTTTTGTCTTTTTGATAATAGCATTTCTAACAGGTGTGAGATGAAATCTCATCATTTTAATTCTCATTTCCCTGAGGTTTAGTGAGTTTGAGCATTTTTTCATATACCTGCTTGATAGTTTTTATGCAATACTCTCCTAGTGTCTTCTCAGAATTCTTTTTCCATCTGTATACATTCAAGAAGTTATATCCATTTTTGATGAAAATAATAATTCATTAAATAAAATGAGGTAAATATAATTATTTACAGAGTGCTTAGAATAATAAGTATTCTTTAAATGTCAGCTATAATAGTTAGCATTGTATCTCGCTTCTGGTAAGCACCACATAAATATTAGCTACCATTAGCTAGTTTGCTGGCTATGGTCAGGGCCACCTTAACCCAATCAGCTATACCAGAAAGGACTGAAATCAAACAGCATCTCCCCTGGAATCAGACCTTACTTTCAGAGTTACTTGTCT
>NW_007780907.1:2773-3053 GCF_000696425.1 Galeopterus variegatus
TCTTCCCTTTTCTCCTTTCTCTCTTTTCTTTTATCTTCCTTGATCTCTGCTTCACATTCACTTTTTTTCTTTATTCTATGATCTAAACTATTGGCAACTTCTTGTTGAATTGCACGACTATAAGAATCATTGGTTCATCGTTGACATCCTTTTCATACTTGTGCATTGGTTTTAATATTTTACATTTAGTAACATTTGAGAATGATTTCCAGATATATGTTATGGCATTATTACTATTCATTTCCAGATATATATTATGGCATTATTACTATTCATTTAT
>NW_007780908.1:0-3053 GCF_000696425.1 Galeopterus variegatus
AAGTATTACAATTTATGCCTTAATAGATCTTGACTTTGTTGCTTGTTACCTTTAGTGACTGTAATAAATTGGTAAGATAATAAAACTCTTTTTAAAAAAATAATTTTTAATAAATGAACTTTATTTTTATTTATTTATTTATTTATTTTGAATATTCATGAAATACAAAGCTGATTGTCCCCCTCCTGCCCATGATGTGGGGGCCAGATTCATATTGGGAACATACCCATTACCAGAAATTGCTTTGAAAAGAAAAAAAAAAAACCCAAATTATTTGTTGGATTTCTTTTCTGCTGTTATTTTATTTTTAATATTTAAAAAAACCTGCTTTTTGCCATTTATTAAAAATTTACTCCAGCTGTACCTAAGGGGGATGTACAGTTTTCAGTCTGTGCGAGTGTTAATGACTCCACCGCAATGGGCTCATTCCCTTGCAAGAATGCTAATGGGTTGTTGCTTCCTAAGAGGCAGAGAATTGATAGGCTTGTTTCTACTCCTGATTTTGGTTTCTTGGTTGTGTTATTTTCCTTGTTTATGTTTCTTTTAATTAACATTTAATTTCTTCATTTTATGCCTTGCTTTTCTTCTGTTTGTATAGTCTGCTGGCAATGATTGCTTGGGTAACAATTGTCAATCAGGGAGAAATGATAGCTTGAGGGTACTCCCTGAGTTACTTGGTGCTAGGACAAAAGTTGTTCTACTGAAGCCTCATTAGAACAACTTTTATGTGTCTGCCTTAAGTAAGATCAGCATGATGCTCTACCAACTTCTCTTGTCTCTTTTATCTTTAGTTTAATTGGTTTATTATCTTCAAATTCTCATTGTGTACCCAATAATCTAAGCCAATAGTATTATTAAGTCTTGAAGTAACTCAATTGTACTTTTTCTTAAGGGGAATGTTCACAATGTAGGCTTTGTAGGAAAATAAAAATTAGGATTCATTACTGATTGACAAATGGAAGCAACTGAAGATTAAAGGGATATGTTGGCTAAAAAAGGGACTTCTGAAAGAATCCAGCTGGATTTATTTAGAGATGATAATTTTGCTTCTATAGCTCAGATTGAGAAAGCTATACACAATACAATCCATAATCTACAACATGGATTCTCTCTCTCTCTCTCTGCTATCTATCTATCTATCTATCTATCTATCTATCTATCTATCTATCTATCTATCTATCTAATCTATCATCTAATATTTTGTTGTTTTAGCTGGAGAGGAAGAATGGTTCATGTTTTAGAACTGATCTGAAAGTATTCAAATGACAGACTTTAATCTGATATGGTGCACAAAAATATTGAAAAGAGAAAAACCTCAGTGCCTCAATGAACTCCACCTTCCTTTGCAGGTAGTGAGTAGCTTGAACCAGAGATTTTATGGAGATGGCCTTACTACTATTTTGTTTTCCCTCATGATGACTAAGGGATTTTTATCCTGAGGCACTCAATGAATCTGTTATAATTTAGCTGGTGATGATGAATCCCAGAGGCTCCTTCCACATTGGGCCTTAGGCCAGCAGATTAGCATCATGCTGTCCTATGATTCACAGGACAAAACTGCTCTCTTCACCTCCCACCATCCAGGCCTGGAAGGGCACCATTGTGAGGCAGTGGGAGGGAGTATGGCTAGGAAAATTGTTGAAAGGAAGTTTTTGTTGTAACTTTCTTCTCTGCAACAGGAAACTAAAACCTAAGCAAGGTATTATCAAGCAATAGACCCTACATTTGCGAGAGATGAATTGGAAGGTCCCTGGCCTTTTATTTAGGGTGAAGAGTTGTGTTTTAGAGAGCTGCAATTATTTTAGGTGGAGAGAAAGGCCAGAAAGCATGGAATGCTGGAGGGAAATGTAATTGATTTGCTGCTAAATGACTCAGCTGGACCATTTTGAAATACTGGTCAAGGTGAGTGTTGAGTGAGTACTCTAGTATTTCCTTACCCTTAGAAAGTGAAAAACTGGGCAACCTTGGGAGCCAAATCGTGCACTTTTATTTTCCAAAATGTCAATTATTTCATAATAAATTTTTGCAGAAATCAAAAGTGGCTTGTATTCTCTTATGTAAGTATTATACATTTGACAGCACATTTTCTGGGTGTCAAGTTCTACAGCCACCACTTCTGTAGGGACAGAGGTCTGATCAGATGCACAAAAGAGATGAAACTGCCAGTCTCTACTTTCATGTTCCTTTCCCTCTACTTGGGGAAAAACATCAGTGTCTAAAATGGCATTTGAATAACTTAAAAAGAAGTGTTCACAAGAGCAGAATAACTCAAAACAGGATTTGAAGCCTTTAAGTGTATGAATCACTTGCTGCTCCTTGGGGGTCTCCCACCAGCCTTTCTGAGCCTCTGTCAGAACACGTAGTGCATCGTGCTATTTGTCTCTCTCTCCCACTAGACTGAGAGCTCCTCATGGAGAGAGATTTGATCATATTTATCTCTGCATCCCTGGACCCTAGCACAGTTCATTGTATACCACCAGTGCCTAGTAAATGTCTGGTGAATGACTTAGTAAGAGGGATTGCTGTTATCATTTTGGAGAAGGAGAAAAATAGGCTGATGGTTTTGTATGTAGTATAAACCACAAAGAAAAAGATTTGGTTTCTTTTCAGTCAAGAGACAAAGTGTGCTTTCTGCATAATTCTAGTCCAGGAAAGCAGTTCAATTTGGCAAAGTTCAGTAAACATTTACTGAGCCTATCTTATGCTGTGATTGCAAATATAAATATGAAATGTTTTCTACTCTCAAGGGACTTAGAGTCCAAGGTGGTGGTGACAGTGACACACAGGTAAATGGATTGTTTTGATATAATTTGGCAAATATCCTGTTGGGGACATTCAGGAGGAATTATGGAAGGAGAGAAAAGGGGCGTTGGCTCAGGCTGCCAAGAGGTGTGAGGTTGGCATGTTGGGAGACTCAGGAAACTCTTCCAGAAGGAAATGAAACCTGAGTTGAGTCTTGGAGCAGGAGTAGCCAAGTAAAGAAGGAAGAGCATGGATATGAGGAAGTGGGGGAAAAAAAATAACAAGGATGGGGAGGTGGGAAACAGTATGGA
>NW_007780909.1:0-1646 GCF_000696425.1 Galeopterus variegatus
TTAGATAGATGAGCATGGTGTGATGTGTTTCCTTTGATCAATGACCTTGGTCTGATGAGTTTACTTAGATTGATGAGCTTGGTCTCATGAGTTTACTTCGATTGATGAGCTTAGTGTTATGAGTTTACTTAGATCGATGAGCTTGGTCTAATGAGTTTACTTAGATCGATGAGGTTGGTCTGATGAGTTTACTTAGATAGATGTGCTCGCTGTAATGTATATACTTAGATCAATGAGCTTGCTCTGTTGAGTATATGTAGATCAATGAGATCAGTCTGGTGAGATTACCTAGATCGACGAGCTTGCTCTGTTGAGTTTAGTTAAATCGAGGAGCTTGCTCTGATGAGTTTACCTTGATCAATGAGCTTGGTATGATGAGTTTACTTAGATCAATGGGCTTGGTCTGATGAGTTTACTTAGATCAATTAGCTTGCTATGATGAGTTTACTTAGATCGATGAGCTTCATCTGATGAGTTTACTTAGATCGATTAACACTGTCAGATGAGTTTACATAGATCGATTAGCTTGGTCTTATGAGTTTACTTAGATCGAGGAGCTTGGTCTCATGCGTTTACTTACATTGATGAGGTTGGTCGGATGAGTTTAGTTAGATCGATGAGCTTCGTCTGATGAGTTTACTTAGATCGATTAACACTGTCAGATGAGTTTACATAGATCGATTAGCTTGGTCTTATGAGTTTACTTAGATCGAGGAGCTTGGTCTCATGCGTTTACTTACATTGATGAGGTTGGTCGGATGAGTTTAGTTAGATCGATGAGCTTCGTCTGATGAGTTTACTTAGATCGATTAACACTGTCAGATGAGTTTACATAGATCGATTAGCTTGGTCTTATGAGTTTACTTAGATCGAGGAGCTTGGTCTCATGCGTTTACTTACATTGATGAGGTTGGTCGGATGAGTTTAGTTAGATCGATGAGCTTCGTCTGATGAGTTTACTTAGATCGATTAACACTGTCAGATGAGTTTACATAGATCGATTAGCTTGGTCTTATGAGTTTACTTAGATCGAGGAGCTTGGTCTCATGCGTTTACTTACATTGATGAGGTTGGTCGGATGAGTTTAGTTAGATCGATGAGCTTCGTCTGATGAGTTTACTTAGATCGATTAACACTGTCAGATGAGTTTACATAGATCGATTAGCTTGGTCTTATGAGTTTACTTAGATCGAGGAGCTTGGTCTCATGCGTTTACTTACATTGATGAGGTTGGTCGGATGAGTTTAGTTAGATCGATGAGCTTCGTCTGATGAGTTTACTTAGATCGATTAACACTGTCAGATGAGTTTACATAGATCGATTAGCTTGGTCTTATGAGTTTACTTAGATCGAGGAGCTTGGTCTCATGCGTTTACTTACATTGATGAGGTTGGTCGGATGAGTTTAGTTAGATCGATGAGCTTCGTCTGATGAGTTTACTTAGATGGATGATGTTGTTCTTATTAGTCGACTTAAATTGATAATCTTGGTCTGATGAGTTTACTTAGATCGATGACCTTGCTCTGATGAGTTGACTTAGAGCAATGGGCTTGGTCTGTTGAGTTTATTTAGATAGATGAGTTTAGCCTGATGAACTTACTTGGATCGATGAACTTGTCCTGATGAGTTTACTTTGATCGATCATC
>NW_007780909.1:2689-3053 GCF_000696425.1 Galeopterus variegatus
TCTGATGAGTTTACGTAGATCAATGAACTTGGTCTGATGAGTTTACTTAGATCGATGATGTTGGTCGGATGAGTTTACTTAGATCAATGAGGTCGGTCTGTAAGTTTACCCAGATCGATGAGCTTGCTCTGTTGAGGATTAGTTAGATCGATGAGCTTGGTCTGATGAGTTTATTTAGATCGATGAGCTCGGTAATGTGAGTTTACTTAGATCGAACATCTTGGTCTGATGAGTTAACTTAGATCAAATAGCCTGGTCTCATGAGTTTACTTAGATTGATCATCTTGGCCTGATGAGTTTACCTAGATCGATGAGCTTGCTCTGTTGAGTTTATTTAGTTCAATGAGCTTGGTATGATGAGTTT
>NW_007780910.1:0-1771 GCF_000696425.1 Galeopterus variegatus
AAAAAAAAAAAGACCTGAAACTATAAAACTTGTAGAAGAAAATATAAGGGAAACACTTCAGGATGAGGGACATGGCAAAACTTTATGAATAAGACCTCAAAAGCACAGGCAATGACAACAAAAATAAAGAAATGGGTTTATATCAAACTAAAAAGCTTCTGCAGAACAAAGGAAACAATCAACATAGTGAAAAGATAACTTACAGAATGGGAGAAAATATTTTCAAACTATATATCTAACAAGAGATCAATATCTAGAATATTCAAGGAATTCAACAACAGCAACAACAACAACAATAATAATAACAACAACCCAGTGATAAAATGGGCAAAATGGGAAAAGGAGCTAAAGAAACATTTCTCAAAGAAGAAATAACAATAGCCAGCAGGTCAATGCTCAAAATTAGTAATCATCAGGGAAATGCAAATCAAAACCATATTGAAATATCATCCAACCTCAGTTAGACTGTTATCAAAAAGACAGAGAATAACAAATGCTGTAGAGGATATGGGGAAAAGGGAACTCTCCACTGCTGATAGGATGAAAATTAGTATAGCCATTATGGAAAACAGAATGGAAGTTTTTCAAACAACTACCAATAGAACTGCCATATGATCCAGCAATCCCACTACTGGGTATATATACCCAAACTGTCAAAGGTATACCTGCACTCTCATGTTCATTGCAGCTCTATTTACAATAGCCAAGGTATAGAACCAACCTAAGTGCCCATCAATAGATGACTGGATAAAGAAAATGTGGTATATACACAATAGAATACTATTCAGCCATAAAGAAAATGAATTCTGCTATTCACAGCAGTGCAAATGTACTTCTTGTTCCCATGTGGGAAGATTGTGGATTAGAGTTGCCCAGGGCATGTTCTTCCTACAGATGAAGATAAAAATGGGCCCATGACCACTGCTGCCACATGTTCTCCATCTCATAACCAGCCCTACAAGAAATCTTCAAGGGAGTCCTGCATATGGAATCCAAAAAACAGTAATCATTACAATGAAAACACAAGATAGAACA
Organism: Galeopterus variegatus; assembly: GCF_000696425.1. Lineage (NCBI taxonomy): Eukaryota > Metazoa > Chordata > Mammalia > Dermoptera > Cynocephalidae > Galeopterus > Galeopterus variegatus. The sequence continues at coordinate 1,036 of NW_007780910.1, forward strand.
AAAGCCAGTGGTAGAACAAAAAAACAAATGAGAAAGAAATTGTATCTTACCACCTCCAAAAATCAACAAACACTGAAGACAAACAATAAAAGGGAAAGAAAAAAACAAAAGGTTTAAAATATCCAAATGAAAATTGATAAAATGCTGTAAGCAAGATAATACCTTTCAGTAAGAACCCTAAAAGTAAATGGATTCAATTCCCCACTGAAAAGACTAAGACTGGATAATTGGATTAAGAATCTAGACCCAACTATATGCTGTCTACAAGAGATTCACATCATTTGTAAAGAAACACACCATCTAAGAGTAAAACCATGGAAAAAGATAAACCGCACAAACGGAAATCAGAAACAGGCATGAGTAGCTATTCTTACATCAGATAAAATAGACTTTAAACCAAAAACTCTAAAAAGAAACAACAAAGGTCACTGTATAATGATAAAGGGATCTATCCACCAAGAAGACATTAAAACCATAAATATATATGTCTATGTTTGCAGATGACATGATCCTATATATAGATAAGCCTAAAGTCTCTACCAAAAAAAGAAAAAATAAAAAAGAAAGAAAGAAAGAAACCTCTTAGAGTTCATAAATGATTTCAATAAAGTTGCAGGATACAAAATTATCATTTCAACATGCAAAAATCAGGAACATTTTTATACTCCAACAACAATCTAGCAGAAAAAGAAATCAAGAAAGCTAGCTCATTTACAATAGTCACCAAAATTAAAAT
>NW_007780910.1:2593-3052 GCF_000696425.1 Galeopterus variegatus
CCATGCTCTTCGATTGGAAGAATTAACACCAAAATATCCATACTACCCAAAGTGATCTACAGATTCAATGCAATCCCCCTCAAAAACCAATGAAATTCTTCACAGAGATAGAAAAAAAAGTCCTAATATTCATATGGAACAACAAAAGATCCCAAATAGCCAATCTTAAGCAAAAGAAATAAAGCTGGAGGTATAACACTACCTGAATTCAAACTATACTACAAAACTGTAGTAACCAAAACAGCATGACACTGGCATAAAATCAGACCCTCAGAACAATGGAATAGGATAGAGAACTGAGAAATCAAGCCACAAACTTACAGCTAACTGATTTTTGAGAAAGGCACCATGAACATACATTGTGTAAAAGACTGACTGTTCAATAAATTGTGATGGGAAGACTGGACATCCACATATAGAAGAATGAAACTAGACTTGTACCTCTTGCCATATACTGAA
>NW_007780911.1:0-223 GCF_000696425.1 Galeopterus variegatus
GTTATAGTGCTCAGTGCTGTACAACACTAGATACTATTACTCCTATCTAGTTGTAATTTCATATCCAGTAACCAGCCTCTCACTATCCCCCCTACACTTTCCAGCCTCTGGTAACCTCTATTATACTCTCTATTTCTATGTGATCAACTTTCTTAGCTTCTGCATATGAGTGAACACACATGAAAACAGGAAATGCATTCACATGGCAGGATTGCATAAATGT
>NW_007780911.1:2348-3052 GCF_000696425.1 Galeopterus variegatus
ATGCTTGAGTGATTGTGCAGTTTAGTGCTGTGCAGATAAAGGATCATAATCGAGCTAGCCATGATTATTTCCAAGTATTTGGAAGGCCCCCCCTGCACAGAGCAATGGCTAATTGAATGTTCGTTTAATGAATAAATAATGCCTTTTTCTCTACTGCCACCTTGACTTGTATTATATTTTGCCCAGTATTCCTAGTTACCTTTGTATTTACTTCCTCTGAATATGCAACATGTGGCAAAGCACCATGTTTAACCTTCTCAGCACCAGTGAGTGCCCTGCACTTTCTTTGTAGGCCATATTTCTTGGCACTGGTGGTGATTCAACATGTGCTTATTGACCAACTACTGTGTGCCAAGATAAGTGCTTCTCACTGGTAGAATACAAAATTTTTTTGTCTTTTTTTTGTATGTGTGTGTGTGACCGGTAAGGGGATCGCAACCCTTGGCTTGGTGTTGCCTGCACCGCGCTCAGCCAGTGAGCGCACTTGCCATTCCTATGTAGGATCCAAACCTGCGGCGGGAGCGCTGCTGTGCTCCCAACGCCACACTCTCCCGAGTACGCCATGGGGCTGGCCCAGAATACAAAATTTTTGAAAAATTAAAAGGAAATATTGGGCCGGCCCCGTGGCGCACTTGGGAGAGTGCGGCACTAGGAGCGCAGCGGCTCTCCCGCCGCGGGTTTGGATCCTATATAGGGATGGCCGG
>NW_007780912.1:0-726 GCF_000696425.1 Galeopterus variegatus
GGGTGGGTAGGTGGAAGGATGGGTGGATGGATGTGTGAGGAATCTAGCTTGGCCCAACCCCACTGCACTCACTCATCAAGCAACTGGTCCTTCTTGGTGCAGAAAGTCTTGCCAGTGAAGGCCAGGCTGCAGGGGAGAGCCTACCATTGTTGGGGTAGCTGCCACCTGTGGCACAAACGAAGTTTTCCTTGACTGAAGCCCAGGCTCTCATCATGCTGAAAGCAATGGCTCGGTCTGACCTGGGCTTCATCTAGCTAGCTCCTGGTGCTGTGTGTCAGGATGGGGACCATGATTTGGGGAGAAGGTCTCTTCTTAACCTATAGAACAATCTTAAGAGATCACTGTTGCCCAGGGAGTGTTAAAAACACGAGGTTCTGTCACCTGCACCCCATCCCCATCCCCGTTGCTCTAAACCCCTTCTGGCAGTATTTCCCACAAGCCTGCTCCTACTGGCCTCAGGGCCTTCACAGCGTATATTTTCCTAGCCAGTCAACACCATGATCCCACCTGTTATCTTCTAGCACCACCGACCCGTACTTCATTAATCCACCCCGTGTGTGTCTGTCACCAGTGCCTGGGACACTGCTTGAGAACAGGGCTCTTGGCCGGCTGGAGCTCGGTTGGTTGGAATGCAGTGTTGTAACACCAAGGTCAAGGGTTTGGATTCTGGTACTGGCCAGCTGCCAAATAAAAAAAATAAGTAAATAAAACCGGAACTTTTTTTTT
>NW_007780912.1:2397-3052 GCF_000696425.1 Galeopterus variegatus
GGGGGGGCAGCTGGCCAGTATGGGGATCAGAATCCTTGACCTTGATGCAAAGTACACTATCACAAGAGTGTAAAGACAACCCATAGGAGAAAATATTTACAATTCCTGTATCTGATAAGGGATTAATGTCTAGAATAAACAAAAAATTCCTACAACTCAAAAACAAGACTTAATAACCCAGTTCAAAAATGGGCTAAAGACCTAACAGACATTTCTCCAGGGAAGATATACAAATGGCCAATAGGCACATGAAAAGATGCTCAACATCACTAGTTATCAGGGAAATGCAAATCCCTAAACCACAATGAGATACCACCTCACCCAGTAAGACAGCTATCATTAAAACATACGGGGGAAAAAAAGGTATTGGTGAGGATATGGAGAAGCCGGAACCCTTGTGCACTGCTGGTGGGAATGTAAAATGGTGCAGCTGCTGTAGGGAACAGGATGACTCCAAAAGCTAGACATGATCTAGCAATTCCACCCCTAGGTATTTGCCCAGAGGTAGCAGGGACTCCAACAGATATTTACACCATGTTTACAGCAGCATTATTCACAGTAGGTAAAAGGTTAAAATAAATGTCCACTAACAGATGAATGGATAAACACTATGTGGTTCATCCATACAATGAGTTATTTATTCAGTCTTAAAAAG
>NW_007780913.1:0-3052 GCF_000696425.1 Galeopterus variegatus
GGATTTGGGAGGGACTTGGCTCCATAATTAGCACAAGAGCCACAGTAGAGAGCTTGATGAAGGCAAGACATGGAGTCATTAGCTCAGAGTGAGTATTCTTAAAACAGACAATGGTTTGGGTGTTTTCTGGGAAGGGATGTCTGTCAGTGTTTACAGTGGCTTTGTGTACGAAGTTCCTATACCACGCTCATTTACTTAAAGGAAATAGAGCAAGACATACAGGACTGTGAATCACACAGAAGCTGGAAACAGATGGCCTTTTTTCAATACTCAGACCAAAGGATATTAACATTTAATCATGTTGTTGTAATTGACATTTGTGACTACAATAACAAGTTGTTTCAAATGTAAAGTGTCACTTGGGCCCACCATCAGAGATTTTTCGCAGGAGCTGAGGTTGTGTTTCTTTTGGGGAATTTTAGCCAGTAGCACCAGCACTGGGGTTGCGAGCTCTAAAGTCTATGATAATCAGGCAGACGAAAGAAATGAGTGAAGTGGGCCAGGTTTGAGAAAAACAATAGCACATGTGCTAAATGGAATGGAAGACACTAGGGACTGGTAGAGACTGTGGTCCACTGGAAATTGCATGCTTCATTGAAAGTGGGGGCAACTCTAGGTATTGTCAGTCAACTGTTGCCAAGATAGTAACTACAAACATGTTTTGGGCTAGATTCTTTTTAAGAATCCTTAGCTGTGGACACGGCTGTAGCAGCATCTCTTACAATTTGTTGGAAAATGTTCCCACTTTCAATATATTCTAAACAAGTTTGTGTAGGACTGGTACTATTTCTTCCTTAAATGTTTGATAAATTTCCCAGTGGAGACATTTGGGTGTGGAGGTTTTTTGATTTTCTTGTAAGACTGTTCTAAGTACAAATTTGATTTTTTCGAGGAAAAAAAAATGCTTCTCAATTTGTCACGTGGCTTTGGTCAGTATCCATAGCCCCCAAATGGTTGTTTTTGATGGTTTGGTTCAGTTTTATGCTTTTGTTTTGCTAAGTGGATTTTCTGATTTTTTCATACCACTACACCCAGACATTGACTCTCTACCTATTTCTTTTTAATTTCTATATAGTATTCTGTTTTACAGATGTTCCATAATTTGATAAAAAATATTTTTCTGTTTCTAAATATATTCTTAGCAGTACTGCAGTTAACCACCTTCTATATGAGGGCACTTCAAAAAGTTTGTGGAAAAACAGAATTAAAAGTCAATAAAAATCTCTTCTATGGGGGCCGGCCCGGTGGCGCACTGCTACAGTGCGCCTCTTGGGAGCGCGGCGGCACTCCCGCCGAGGGTTCGGATCCCACATACAGACCGGTTCCCGCTCACTGGCTGAGCAAGGTGCGGGCACAACACTGAAGATTGCGATCCCGTTGCCGGTCCCGGTCCGGTACGGGCGTGACACTGAGGGTTGCAATCCGTTGCCGGACACGAAAAAAGACAAAAAGACCCTAATTATACATGTTGAAATAACTTTATCCCACCTAAAAGGTTAAAATGTACCCATTCATCACGTGCACTCAGCTGCAGGTGCCCCTCACCAGTTTCTTGCCTTTCAGCAGATTGTATTAAGGTTAGATTTTATCTGAGATGAATTATCCTGTGTTAGAAAATGAAATGAGAGTTTTAAAGTTGTTTAAAGGTTCTTTAAAGACTACCTGAATGGCGGTGACCAACTTTTGATTAGTTAACTGAAGATACTGTGAGCAGCAGGGAGTGGGGTCAAGAAGATGACAGCTAACCCCAGTCACTATTAAAACAAAACCCACAAGACTGGCAAAAGAGTTTCAATCTTTAGGTGTTAACCAAAAAGTTAAAATAAAAAACAAAAACAAATTAAGTATAATAGTTTAGGAACACTAAACATTACTATGTGTAAAGCTAGGGCTAATGTCGGAATACTGCTGACGTAGCCAATTGTCAAGCTACACGACTACCAACAGGGCTCAGACCCTTCAAACCCACTGTACAGACTGGGTCCCCAGATCCCTTACACACAGGTCCGTGTTAGGTAATTGGGAAAGACCGGGGGAGCTATTGGCAGACGACATATGCTCAGTCCTTAGCAATGGTAGCAGCAGCCTCACAGAGGGTCCCGGGGACACTGGCAGCACGAGTAGCAGCCTCCCTATGGCCCCCTTGGGGGCACCCGAAGGGTGGGAGGCACCATGGATCAGAGCCACTCATCCTTTATACTTAAGTCCGTAACCCAGGACACCTGAGTGCACATGCACAATTACATTAGACAATAACCAAGGAACACCTGGGCGCATGTGCATATTTACGTCAAGTGCTTGGCAAGATTCTGAACATATGAGGGGCCCTGACCATCTTCCTATATTTTCCCAACACTATGTAATAAAACAGTCTCATAGTTTGCCTTTTGTTTGATCCTTTTTTTTTTTCTGAAGATCACAACAGCCCCTGGGTTGGACAGCCGTGCAGTTGTTAGGTGCTTCCTACATCTGCAGCCCACCAAGCTCAGAACCTAATTCTGGTTGTGTGATTCCAGCCAAAGAGCTCGTGGGAAGGAGGGGAAGGAAGGGTGATAATTGGGGTTGGTGGAGGGAGTTACTACTTAGGCAGCTCTATGCAACAGAAACTTAATATTTAGATGTTTTTTGCTGATTCACAGTAATTTTTTCCCCTTAAATATGCCTGGAACACATCCTATGAGGTGTTTAAAATATTAAGTGAATATATGGATGAATAATCTGCCCTTAGGTAAGCTGACTGTATAACTCAAAGTCTGCTCTACTGAATTGCCTCCTGTTCTCTTAAAATATGACGTCTTCTTCGGTCTGTGCCCTGTTTTACATGCTGTCTCTATTGTGTAGGACCCCTTTCTTCATTCGTCCTGGCTAACCAATGACCAGTCATTTTCAGAATTAGATAAAGCTTTCCTGCCTCTTGGAAGCTCCCTCTGCAGCCTCAGGCTCAACTAACTAAAGTCTTCTCTGTGCTTCTCCTCTCTGTTCCCATTTCTGGTACCGCTGTCTGGCAGTCAACACACTATATAGACTCTTTTTCTCTTCACACACATGCTCC
>NW_007780914.1:0-3052 GCF_000696425.1 Galeopterus variegatus
TCAATGTCGGGTGGCCCTCATATGGAACTACTGATTTTCCAACAGCTTATTGGGTCCAAGATATTTGTCTTGGGCACCCTGGACATCCTGATCAACTGCCTTACATACAGGTTTGGATTGGTATAGTCTCTGACAAGTCGTCATGGCTAAAGAAATGCCTTAAAAATGCCCCCAGGTAAATGGGTCAACCGTCCTTCTAACTAAGCCTTCTCTTCCAGCTTCGCTGAAGAAGCCTGCAGCCCCCTCAGTGCCTCCCATCCTCCCCGACACCTCTAAGGCCCTGATCTTTCCCCCCTCATACTCGGAGTGGCACTGCATATCAGTCCTCTCCCTGCCATCCCTCCAAACCCCCCTCTTGCTCCCCCACCCCATCTTTCCCATACCTCAACTTCCTCTCTAACAGGCTCCCTTGCCTCCTGGAACTCCTCAAGATCAGGCTCCCTTCATGGTTTAACTAGTGACTTGTCTTTCTCAGAAAAACCTCAGGGCCTCATCTCCCTCTTGGAGACTGTTTTCCTTTACCCACCAGGCTACATGGGATGATTGTCAGCAGCTCCTGCAGACTCTCTTCACATCAGAAGAATGCAAGAAGATCCGGAGGGAGGCCCTGAAAACTGTTACTGGTCATGGTGGCCAGTCCTCTGATGACCCCGTTCATTTGGAATGCATGTTCCCCTCTAACAGACGTGGGTGGGACCCAAACATGGACCAAGGTAAGGGGGCTCTTGACATGTATCACCAGACTCTCCTTAAGGGACTCTGCACAGCAGCCTGGAAGCCCACTAACCTATCAAAAGTAAGTGAAACTATTCAGGGACCAAACAAATCCCCCACCACTTTCCTGAAATCCCTTATGGAGGCTTACAGAACCTACACGCCTTTGGACCCTGAGACCCCAGAAAACCAGTGGATGATAAATATTGCCTTTGTTACCCAGTCAGCCCCAGACATTAGGAAAAAGTTTCAAAGACAGGAAGGATTTAAAGACAAACTGTTATCTGAGTTGGTCAAAATTGCACAAAAGGTCTTTTAATGGCAGAGACAGTCCCAAAGAGAGACAAACCAAAAAAATGACTAAAATAATGGTGACAACATTAACAGAGTCTCAGATGACCAACAAAAGATCCATTCAACCTAATAGAAGGGGGCCAAACAAACCCCAACAGGGACAAAAAGGCTACCCAGCAGAGGCAAAGAGGCCACCACTACCAAGATACCAATGTGCTTACATGCATCGTGCTGGATCTCAAGGATGCCTTCTTCAGCCTCCCACTGGCCAAAATAAGCCAACCTCTCTTTGCCTTTGAATGGACTGACCCTGGGGGAGGGTACTCTGAACAATTAACTTGAGCTCATCTCCCCCAAGGATTTAAAAATTCCCCAACCTTATTTGATGAAGCTCTAAGTCAAGACCTTATAGACAAAAACATCCCGAGGTCACACTATTACAATATGAAGATGGCCTCCTTCTGGCCACGAAAGACAATGACACATGCAAGGAGGCTACAAGGGAGTTACTAAAATAATTACAAGCTGTGGTGCATCAGGTCTCCACTAAAAAGGCGTAATAACTTCGTATAGCCACCTTTGGATACCTGGGTTCACTGGGGGAAGAAATAGCCCCTTAATTTAGACAGGGGTTAAACAACAGGCCTTCAAAGATCTAAAGTGGGCACTCACCATGGCTCCTGCCTTAGCACTGCCTGATGTAAACAAGCCCTTCACATTGTTCATTGCTGAAGAAAGGGGAATTGCTAAGGGGGTACTTACACAGGCCCTTGGGCCATGGCAGAGGCCCGTCACCTACCTCTCAAACAGGTTGCATCATGTAACTGCCAGATGGCCAACTTGCCTCCAGGCCATAGCAGCTGCTACTTTGTTGGTAAAAGAGGCAAACAAACTAACTCTAGGACACCACCTACACTTGGTAGCCCCTCGCTCTGTACAATCCCTCCTATGGAGTGCACCACATCGTTGGCTAACTAACGTCTGCATCACCCAATATCAGGCTTTCGTTCTAGATCAGCCGTGAATAAAGTTCCTAAAAACCACGGCTCTAAATCCGGCTACCCTGCTCCCGGATGACGATCCAACTGAGCCTGTCCATGACTACATTGAAACAATCGAGACTTTCCAAAGCCTTTGGCCTAACCTGACTGATATGCCCTGGACAGATCCTGATGAAGTGTTATTCACTGATGGAAGCAGTTTTGTTTCCAGTGGAATCAGGTATGCTGGGGCAGCCATGGTAACTTTGGATCAGGTCATTTGGGCTCAAACCTTAAGCCAAGGAACATCTGCTCAAAAGGCTGACTCATAGCCCTAACACAGGCTTTAAAGCATGGAAAAGATAAAACTGTTAACATATATAGTGACAGCAGATATGCTTTTGCCACTGCCCATGTTCATGGGGCCTTATACAAACACAGAGGACTATTAACATCAGGGGGAAAAGAAATAAAAAATAAAGCAGAAATACTAGCCCTCCTTGAGGCCATATGGTATCCAAAAAGAGTGGTCATCATACATTGTTGGGGACAGCAAAAGAACAATTCGCTTGAGGCCCAAGGTAACACTGCTGCAGACCAGGCTGCCAAAGAGGCTGCATTAAAACCAGTGGGGCCATTTGACTCTTTAATAGTTGTTCTGGCACCTCACTTGCCACTGACACACCCATTACAAAATTACAAAAGACATTGTTACCAGATGTGAAATTTGTTCACAAGTAAATCCAGGGCCAAAATCAAGGCTGCCCATTGGAACCAGAATGCAAGCAACCAACCCTGGTGAACACTGGGAAATTGACTTCACCGAGGTAAAACCTGGACAATATGGGTATCGCTACCTTTTGGTGTTCATAGACACTTTTTCTGGATGGGTAGAAGCCTTTCCTACCAAAACTGAAACCGCTCAGATAATACTAAAGAAATTGTTACAAGAAATTGTCCCCAGATTCAGCCTACCTGTAACCTTGGTGTCTGACAATGGCCAGGCTTTCACAGCCCAAATTTCCCAATTATTAGCTAAAACATTTAAAATAAATTGGAATTTA
>NW_007780915.1:0-3052 GCF_000696425.1 Galeopterus variegatus
ATCTCTGCTCTGGTGTCTTTTTTTCAGGTCACATATATTCTACCCAAGTGTATGTAGATTGCTAATGATGAAGCACGAGCAAACACCATTAAAAAGGGAAAAGCTATTGAAAACTTATTAACCAATGGCCCCTTGGTAGTTCTTTTGTAATTTATCAGCCTAATTTTGACCATGTAACTTCCTGAGAGCTGATATTCTTCTTAGATAGTATTGATCTAGGCTGGTCCTATCATGAGAGAGAAGATGTATGCCAAATATACCCTTTTTTTAGGTAAAGTACATCATCTTTGCATGGTAGAAAATAATTGAGCTGCGATCTCTCCCTCAATGAGATAACTTAGACCCCTCTCTTCAACTATCTCACAAATTTCGTGATGCTTCCTCTGTGAAAGTACTATCTTAGGCCAATATGCTGGTTATCACCTAAAAACTCATTGGTGTAAAACAATCACTGCATTATGATTACGGATTCTGTGGGCCAGGAATTTGGTCAGGGCACAGTGGGGACAGCTTGTTTCTGCTCCAAGAAGTCTGGGAATTCTGCTGAGAAGACTGGAAGGGCTGGGAGTGACTCAAATATTGGGGCCTGAAATCACTCACATGCCTCACAGCTGGGCTGGACTGACATGAATGGCCAGGGGCTCAGTGGGCACCTTTCTCTCGATGTGAATACTCTCAGGGCTTTCCATGTGGTCTCTCAGCATGGCACCTCTAGCACGGCAGACTCAAAGAAGCTGGACTCCCCGCATAGTAGCTCAGAGAGCAACAAGCGAGTGTTCCAGTGAACGTGGCAGGAGCTACATGGCCTTCAATGACACAGCCTCAAAAGTCACATACTTTACTTCCACCACAGTCTGCAGGTCAAAGTTCACCCAGATTCACAGGGTGGGGACCTAGACCCCATCTCCTGATGGGAGGAGTATTAAAGAGTTACCGTCATGTTTAAAAGCTGCCACAGAGGCAGCCTCTGAGCCAAGGATTCAAGAGCCTGAAGTTTATTTACGAGGTAGTCTCAGGAAGAACCAGTGGAGGATGGGAGAAGTGAAGCAGGAAGAGAACAAAGGTAATTCAGAGTGCATTAAGCAGAAAGTCTGTGCCATGGGCAACCAAGGCTCAATCTCACTGGCAGCTACGTGACGCAGTGTAGAATATGCCCATTAGTTAGACCAACTGAGGGGCAAGGTTGTGGAGTTCCTGCAGTTGTGGAGTATCTGCAGTTCCTTACAGTCATTGGTTGAGAGTTACTTAGAAAGGGGGTGGGGTAGGTAACTCTCTAAATCTTTCAGAGGGTTCTCACTCAAGAAGAGGCAGGTGCTCAAAGGTGGAAGCTGTGGGGTTGGCATGCTCAGTAATGCTGAGAGCTGAGTAGGTATGTTGGGCCACCAACAAAGTCTGCTACAGGACTTTCATCAAACCTTAATTATAGTTTCAATCATCTAGATGTGGAATTCAGATGGATCTGTGTAATTTCTCTCCTAGACTATGAATTCCATGAGGGCACAATTCCTGTGTCTTTTTCTTTTTTCTTTTTAAAATTTATTTATTAATATCATTTTTTTACATTCTAAGATGTTGTCGTGGAGTAGTTGGGGGGAGGAGGAGAGGGGAAAGGGAAAGGAAATAGGGTGGAAAAAGGAGGAAGGAGGGGGAGCATGGTCAAAGCCCATGGTACCCCTTCATTCCTACAGGGGAGACCAGGGGGTTCCAGCAGCATCTTGATCCTTGCTAGGCTGGATGCAGATGTCAGTGGGGGGAAGTGTGGCCAAGACCCAAGGCCCCCCACTGCCCCCACTCTGGAGCCCAGGGCACCTCCTGTGGAAGCTCAGTGGTCATCACTGGACTGGTTGCAGATGTCAGGAGGACATTCCCAAGGCCTGAGGCCCTGTATCTCCCTCGTTTGGGAGCCCTGGGTGTTTCCTGCAGTGGCTCTGTGGTCATCACTGGGCTGTTTGCAGCTGTCAGGGGGGTGTGGCTGAGGCCCTCGGCTCCCCACTGCCCCAGCTCAGGAGCCCAGGGTGCTTCCATTGGTGGCCTGTTGGTCATTGCTGGGCTGGTTGTGGGTGTTGGGGGGATGTGGTTGAGGCCCCTGTCCCTCTCACCTCCTTGGCTTGGGAGCCCAGGGGGCTTCCTGTCTTTCTAGGATTTATAGGTGTTCTTTGGTTGTGTTAGACCTTTACTAGTTAATATCAAACTTTGTCTCTGATCTGTGGGTATTTTGTTTTTAGTTTCAGTTCTGTGTTGGTTTATTCACTGTTCCCACCACTAAACTCTGCATTGGAACTAATTTGTTGTCTTTTGCTTACTTCTAAAGAGAAGGAACTTCATGTGGGGACCAGCACTTGAGCCTTGTGACTGAGCTAAAATTGCTGTTTTGCTATTGATTCCCTAGGGAAGGCTTTTTGTGCAGCTCAGGTTTTAATTGTTGACCTTGTAAGCACTTCTGGGTCTTGTGAGGTCTGGTACACCTGGGTTGTGTGGAAATTCTCGTCTGGGCCTGTGTCTTTTTAGCAAATTGCACCCCTTGCACCTCTATATTCCTGACAAGTCTCCACTGAGTGTACCTGCACTGATTGGAGGGCAGATCAGCTGTCCATGCTGTGCCCCAATGTTCCCCCGTGGGCTTGTCTCCCCCACAGCCGATGCTCCAAACATTTCCCATGGGGTGGGCCATGTGCCAGTCACTTGCAATGACTCACTGACTCTTTTTTCAGTTGTCTGTGGCTCCTTGCTCCTATGTGGGTCCACAGGAACACTTTTAGTGGTCCTGCTGGCCTGGGGGCCACAAAGGCCCTCTTCTCCCCTGCTACCTCCAAGCAACTTTCTATGAAGGGCACAGCTGTGGCTTTTGCCAGCTCTTGCTCCCTTTGCTCACCAGCTCCAGCCTTGAAGCATCTGGGACTCGAAATGGGGGAAGTGATTCTTTCTTTCTCTCATCGTGGCTTCTCCTGCCTTTACGAAACTTGTAGGTCCCTCCTTTTCCTCTGAGCTCTCGCAGCCCAGTAGCTGTTGTTGCTTTGTAATACTTGTAAATTGGTTGATTTGTGGAAGAGAG
>NW_007780916.1:0-692 GCF_000696425.1 Galeopterus variegatus
TTGAAGTGATCCTAGAAGAGCGATCACTACTTTGGACATGTCAATCTGGTGAGGTGACACACCATAAGGGGCCTAGGGGAGGCCAGCAGGAGACAGAAGGACATATCTGGAGTTGAGATTTTGATCTGAGGGAACAAACAGAAAAGGCTTTGAGGAAAGTAAGGGCTCACCAAGTCCCAGGAGCAACACGGAGGCCAGTACCAAGTCCCAGGAGCAACACGGAGGCCAGTAAGCTGGAGCAGAGTGAGTGGAGGCGCAGGAAGGAAAGACTGAGGTCCCCGACTAGGGAGGCATCACGGCAAGTCGGGCCTCCAGAGGCCATCGTGAAGACTTTAAATTTTTCCGTCAGTAACACGGTAAACCACCAGGGGTTGTGAGCAGAGGAGTGACAGGGTCCAAGTTACGTTTTAGGAGAATCGTTCCAGATAATGTGTGGACACTAATCTACAGGAGAGTGAGAGGAGAACTAGAGTGATCAGTCAAGAGGGGGCAGTTTCAATAGCCCGCTGAGAGACGTGGTGGCTTGGACAGGAGCAGGAGTGCTGGGAGTCACGAGAAGGGGCTGCACTTGTGTGTGTTTCACAGTCAGGTGCAAGAGAATTGCTGTGGAGTGGAACGTGGTATGTGTGGTGGTGGGTGGGTTTCATGGTTTGGAGCTTGAGCAACTAGGTGCCAGAGGGAGCCATCTAATG
>NW_007780916.1:2360-3052 GCF_000696425.1 Galeopterus variegatus
TTGCTACTCTTGGAAGCTCAAAACCCTTTTCATTTGTCTTGTCATGTCTCCACAACTTATTTCTCTTTGTTAAACATAGTGTATAAGCCTTCAGACCTATCCACTTATTTAGGTCTTCACTTCTTTTCTAGAAAGGCTCCTATGTCACATAAAAAATAACATTAAATAAAAACTGTCATTTGTCAGTCTAATCTGCAGGGCCCCACAAAAGCAACCTAAGAGGGTAGAGAAAAAGTTTTTTCCTTCCCTGTACTTGCTAATTGGATTGAATTGAATTCATATCTTTAGATAATTTTTCAGTGTAAAACTGGGAAGGGTACCATCTTAGTCCATCTTGAGCTGCTGTAACAGAATACCAGAGACTAAGTAATTTACAAAGAACAGACATTTATTAGCTCACAGCTCTGAAGCCTGANAGCCCAGTAAGATATCTTCATTTTCTATTAAGTTTATTTATTCTAACACATTTGAAGACATTATGCCACTCGTATTGAATCTCAATAAAAAAAATTAAACGTTATTTATTTACATGAAAGAGAATCCTTTTAATAGGATTGGGGTCTGAACTGGAAAGAAAAAAATAAACTCTAAAAGAAGGGAAATTGCCATTGAGAAGTAAGAGAGTCCAGAATAGGTCAGAAAGAAAAGGAGCAATATTCTGACACCAAGTTAGCTTGTGAAGGGGATCAGAA
>NW_007780917.1:0-461 GCF_000696425.1 Galeopterus variegatus
GTAAGTCAGTGTGTTTTTTCTCTGACAGTACATGTGTCCTGGGGCCTCTGCCGTGTGTTACGGCTTCTCCATCTCACATCACTCCTGGGACAGGGGCTCATTCTCTGCAAGATGTGTCGCAGGGAAACTGGTCAAGAGTTTTTAGAGCTGTGCCATTCCCCAGGAAGTTTTTAACCAAGGGACAGGAGCCAAGATAAAGACCCCCGATATAGGAGGACTGGGAAGAACAACATGCCAGGCAGTTGTCAGCCTGAGCATCTCCTCACTTATTCTTCAAGGTTTTCAGGGACTTCTGAGTCCTACGTTAAGGAGGATGACCCCATGTCAGTAGAGGGAGGAGTCTCAGTCTCTGACACACTGCAAATTGAGGACTCTGAAAGAGAAATGAGGGAAGCACCTATCCAGAGCAGTGTGACCCATAGACTCCAGACCCTGCTTTCATCCCACCGAATCTCAAAAGC
>NW_007780917.1:2501-3052 GCF_000696425.1 Galeopterus variegatus
GAGTTGTTTTGTAGAGGCTTTAGGCTGTTCGATATATAGGATCATGTCATCTGAAAACAAGAACAGTTTGACTTCATCTTTCCCAATCTGGATGCCCTTTATTGCCTTCTCTTCTCTGATTGCTCTGGCTAGTACTTCCAACACTACGTTGAATAGGAGTGGTGAGAGTGGGCTTCCTTGTCTAGTTCCTGTTCTTAAAGGAAAAGCTCTCAGCTATTAGAGTTCATATGCAATAACAAAAGACCATGAATAGCCAAAGCAATTTTAAGAAAAAAAATAATAAAGCTGGAGTCATAACACTACCTGACTGTAAGCTATACTACAAAGCTATAATAACCAAAACAGCATGGTACTGGCATAAAAACAGACACACGGATCAATGGAATAGAATAGAGAATCCAAAAATCAACCCATACACCTACAACCATATGATCTTTGACAAAGGCACCAAGTCTACACACTGGGGAAGAAACTGCCTCTTCAGTAAATTGTGCTGGGATAACTGAATATCCATATGCAGGAGAATGAAACTAGACCCATACCTCTCACCA
>NW_007780918.1:0-2219 GCF_000696425.1 Galeopterus variegatus
CCCCCAGAGCATTAATCCATTCATGAGGGATCCTCCCCCATGACTCAAACAGCTTCCACCACTGCCACATTGAGGATCAAATTTCCACATGAGTTCTGGGAGGACAGTACACCAAATCTCCATCAGCACTGATACAGTACTACTATCTAATTTAATGACCTTATTCAATTTTTTCCCATTGTCCCACTGATGTTGCTTACAGCAAAAGAAAAAAAAATCTGGTCCTGGGACCAAGACAGAATTTTAACTTGTGTTTAATTGTTAAATTCATTTAATATCACTAAATCTGGAACAGTTCCTCAGACTTTTGTTGTCTTTGTGGGATGTCCCTCAATTTACGTTTGTCTGCTATTTCATAATGATTAGATTCAAGTTAGACATTTAGCAGGAATACCAACAATATAATATTTTATCCTTCCCCAAGCATGAGAACAGGAAGCACACGGTTTCTATTTGTCCTACTATTGGTGATGTTAACTTGCACTGAGTTTAGGTAGGGTCTGTTTGATTTCTGCTCTGTGATCTTACATCTTTCAATTTCTGTGTAATAAGTGTTTGGGGAAAGTACTGTCCACAAAATATAACCAAGACACGTGCTTTATTTTAACATTGCAAAGAAGCATCAACGTAAAAGCCAGGAAACATTTTATCCTCATTATATAATTAACCACAAAGACTTTTTACATATTGAGTAAAGGTGAAGAGTTATGCAGTGAGTGACCATCTGTGACAGGAGTGAAGGCAGACCATATGAACAGATGCAGGTGACTTGGAATATTTCTTGAAGAAAGATAGTTTTGTTTTCTTCTGTTACTGTCTTTATTTTCTGTAAAATAGATGCCAGGATATCAGCTGGATGCAAGAGGGGAGAAGACGTTAGAGGTTTGATGAGAGAAGATGGTGATTGTACAGGTATTTGAGAGTTCAATGACTAGGCAAAATAGAGTAGGGCTGCTTAGCAGAATGAATACATCACTTGAGATATATAAGTATCACAATTCACGTAAAATGTAATGAGTGAGCATAGCTGTCTCATTTTTTCTTTGATCACATTCTTTTTCTTGAGTCTAATCCTTGAATAGAAAATGATCTGGTTTCAATCATTAGAGAGTAGAGATTTGTCAGTCAAGTATAAGAAAGATAGAGTGGGGCAAGAGAATGATTGATGAAGCACTGTCCTTTTGTTGGGTAAAGAGGAAAGGAAGAAAATGATAGGTGTGGTGAAGTTTAAAAGTGGTAGGATCAATAAATTAGATGATGCAAAGTGGTGGAATGCTCTCTGGAGAGAGAACACTAGAATAAGTAATCCTGAAAAATAGAAGAATGCAGTCAGTACTTAAATGTTATAAATAATGATTCTGGAGGTGATACAGTTATTGATAACAAGATACACAAACACTAGTGTATGTCCATAGGATAGTACGATAAAATGAGAAGCAATACATATCTTTTCCTATATCAGTATAATACAGCAGTTCCCCTTATCCGTAGTTTCCTGCCATTTGTTTCCCACGGTATAGTACAGTAAGATATTTTGAGAGACAGAGAGAGAGAGAGAGAATATATTCACATAACTTTTATTACAGTATATTGTTATAAATGTTCTATTTTATTATTAGTTGTTGTCAATCTCTTACAGTGTCTAATTCATAAATTAAACTATTATGTATGTATGTATAAGAAGAAATATAGTATATATAAGATTTGGTATTATCTGCCATTTCATGCATTCCCTGGGGTTCTTGGAATGGGGACAACAGGGAACTATAGTATTAACATTGTAACCAAACTAAAACTTAAAATATAAAAAAAGAGATACTCAAAATTAAGGTAATGATTGAGAAAATAAACAATAAGATATTTTGATAACTGTTAACTACCTTAGTCAGTCTGGGCTGCTATAACAAAGTGCCATAGGCTAGGTGGCTTATAAACAACAGAAATTTATTTCTCACAGTTCTGGAGGCTGGAAATTCAAGATTAATGTGCTAGCATGGTCAGGTTCTGGTGAAGGCCTTCTTCCAAACTGCACACTACAGATTTCTTGCTGTATTCTCACATGGCAGAAAGAGGGCTGAAGAGCTCTCTGGGGGTTGTTTTATAGAAGCTCTAGTCACATTCATGAGAGCCCCACTTTCATGAACTAATTTCCTTTCAAAGGCTGCACTTCTTAAAACCACCACATTGAGGATTAGGATTTCAATATATAATTTTTTTTT
>NW_007780918.1:2830-3051 GCF_000696425.1 Galeopterus variegatus
AATGATTGAGAAAATAAACAATAAGATATTTTGATAACTGTTAACTACCTTAGTCAGTCTGAGCTGCTATAACAAAGTGCCATAGGCTAGGTGGCTTATAAACAACAGAAATTTATTTCTCACAGTTCTGGAGGCTGGAAGTTCAAGATTAATGTGTTAACATGGTCAGGTTCTGGTGAAGGCCTTCTTCCAAACTGCACACTACAGATTTCTTGCTGTAT
>NW_007780919.1:0-773 GCF_000696425.1 Galeopterus variegatus
AAAAAAAAAATCAAAGACTCAAATTACAACACTCAGAAATGAAAGTGGTGGCTCACTGATTAGCTCACTCAGCATGTGGTGCTGATAACAGCAAGGTCAAGGGTTCAGATCCCTGCACCAGCCAGCTGCCAAAAGATAAAAAATAAAATAAAATTGTTAATTTGGGGGAAAAAAAAGAAATGAATATGGGAACATGACTACCAATTCTACAGAAGTAAAAAGGCTAAGAGAGTGCTATGAACACTTGTATGCCAACAAATTGGATAACTTAGGTGAAATGGACAAATTCTCAGAAACTTAAAACCTACCAGGTTTTAAGGACTAAGTCATGAAGAAACAGAAAATCTGAATAGATCTGTAACTAGTAAAGACATTGAACCAGTAATCAAAAATCTTCTGACAAAGAAAAGCCCTGGACCTGATGGCTTCACTGGTGAATTCTACTAAACATTTAAGGAACACCAATATTTCTCAAACTATTACAAATAATTGAAGAGGAGGGAATACACCCTAACTCATTCCATGATGCCAGTATTACCCTGATACCAAAGCCAGGCAAAGACACTGCAAGAAAACTACAGATCAATATCTCTATGAACACAGATGCAAAAATCCTCAACAAAATACTAGCAAGCCAAATTCAGCAGCATATTAAAAGGATTATACACCATGATCAAGTGGGATTTATTCCTGGAATGTAAAGGTAGTTCATTCAACAAATGAAAATTGATTAATGTAATATGTCACATTAACAGAATGAAGGATAAAAACCT
>NW_007780919.1:2159-3051 GCF_000696425.1 Galeopterus variegatus
TCAAGTTCTTCTCAGAGAAACCTTCACCAAACCACTCCTCCTTAAATAGGTCTCTAAATAGGGATCGTTTATTATTTGCAACCAGTGTTTATTTCATAGCACTTATGTTTGCATTTATTTGTAAATAAATCTTTATCATGTGTTTTCCCCATTGCTCTATAAGCTCCATGAGGACAAGAACTCTGTCTTGTTCACCATTATGTCACCATCACCTAGCAGAGGGTTTAGCACATAGCAGGTTCTCAATATATATTCGTCAAATGGGTGAAGAAGCTAAGGGAACTTAGAAACACCCAGAGAAGTTGAGGGAGGAAGCTTTTGCTCTGCTTTATATCAAACATCTGGAATGCCATCACCTGGTCAGTTGCCCACCATCCATCAGAGAGACACAAGGTCCTCAAAGTAAATCAAGTGGTGAGCATGGTTTGGGAGATGTGGCCTAGATGGGATTCAGTTATAGTTGAAAGCCTGGTGGGGGCTGCAAGAGAAAGTCCTGGTTGAGGAAGAAGATGGTGGGGAGGAGGGTTCTTGGGCCAGGGCCAAATGGAAGTCACAACCAGACCTCAAGGAGTTTCTACATTGTCTTCCAGGACTGGGGTGACGCCCAGTCAACCAGGAAAGACACGGGGCCCTGATCAACCTATAGAGGTTAGAACACAAATCACATGAGACAATGGCTTTAGCCTTGAATGCTTTCAGGCCTGGCAGCAACCATGTGTATAATTGACATAACTAAGGAGCCAGAAGACACTGTATGGACACAATGTAACATAAACAAATACACCAAGACACCATCTTGGAGTGGAGCAAAGGGGGAGAAGAGGGGTAAAACCTAAAAGACCAAAGACCAAAAAGACTATTTAAATCATTGAATTGGGCTATTTTTTTTTTT
>NW_007780920.1:0-3051 GCF_000696425.1 Galeopterus variegatus
GAGACAGTGACCTTAAGACAGTTTCCCACGAGTGAAATGGGCCAGTCTAGGTTGTCAAAGTACTCACATGTATTCCAAGGAGTCAAAACCACAAGTCTCGTGCAATGTGGAATGAACACGAGTCAAAGATGTATTCCACCCGCTAACGAGGGAGCCGGTAGGGTGGTAAAGCTGGCTCCAGGAGCATTTGAGGAATTGGGTATTTATAGGGATTTGGGGGGATCCTAGCCCAGATTTCGAGGTTACATGCAAAACAGTTTAATGTCCTGCAAGGCAATAAAATCACAACTGTATCTTTTCTACTGAACAAAAATCTACAAGTTACCCAGAATCTGGGCTTTTGGACAGTGGCTCACAGTGAAGTCAAACCCAGGTTAATTCTCCAGGAGAGTTATGTATCCTGGGCAGGCCTGGTAAACAACGTCTCATTGTCATATTGAAAGCACAGGCTTTTCCTTTCACCTTATTTCCAAGTTCTGGGCAGTTTTTAACAGGTTGCAACTCTGCTTTGCTCCTTCCTCTCTACTTCCACCTCCTCCGCTGCCATCTCTCCTCAGCCAAGGGAAGGCTGGCTTCTCCCCCCGCGCCCCCACCTGCCCACCTTGCCCTCAGAGCTGGAGCTGCGGGAGGGGCTAGAGCTGGGCTGCCCCTGTGTTAAGACCCTGTTCTGGACCTTCAGGCAGCACCTGCTCATTGCACCAGGCTGGATGCCACCCGGCCCTGGACAGGCAGGCTGACCGCTGGTCAGGGGCCTCTAGGAGGCAGGGGCTGAGGGGGCTGGCTGGATGAGGGGGTAGCAGTACTCTTGAGTCCTAGGCAGAAAAGACTATGTTTAAATACCCTCTTTTAGGGGATAAAATGCTCCCTTCAACCTCCCTCCTGGTAACTCGGGAGGGTTTTGTCTTTCCAAAGTGGGTCTCCCCCAACAGGGTTATTGAGCTTCTTTGATGTGTGAGGTTGCGCATTTTACGTGAACTGCTCCACTGGGTCCTATAAAGGAGAAATGGTCCCCATTTTGGAGATGAAGGTGCAGGCTGAGGCCCCACAGTTAGCATGAGGGGCCGGTCACCCGGCAAACCTGAGCTCCAAGGCCAGTGCTGCTGGGGCTGCTCCATCGCCGCTGTGGGCGGCCTCTGCAGGGAGTCGCAGCCTCAGGCCACACCCTCTCTCTGTCCAGGATCTCTACGCATTAGACCTGGAGCCCTACCGCTACTCAGGGGTGAACCTGACCGGCTTCCGGATCCTCAATGTGGACAACCCCCACGTCTCAGCCATTGTGGAGAAGTGGTCCATGGAGCGGCTGCAGGCGGCTCCCCGGGCAGAGTCTGGCCTGTTGGATGGAGTGATGATGGTACGGAGTGGGGGTGGCCAGACCCCAGCGGCAGCCCCTGCCTTCCTTCTCCCCTCCCTCCCATCACCCCTCTTCTTAAGGCCCTCCCTGTGTCTCCCAGACCCTAAGCTAGGAGCTGGGGACACAAAGATGGATCAGACACAGTCCCACCGCGAGGGCCCATCTGGGGCGGGTGGTACACGTGTGTGAACACATGGTTACAGGAACAGCAGATGTGAGGGCTGAGGAGGCAGGAAAGAAGAAGTATGATCAGGGCCTCGGTTACAGCACAGGGTGACAGGGTGGGGGTGGGAGGGACTGGCAGGAAAAGGTCTGAGCCGCACAGGGTGGCACTTGGGTGTCTGCAGAGCAGTGGAGTCAGCCAAGCCTGGCCTCTCACCAGGGGCAGGGACAGGGTCACCTCTAGGGCCCCAGGGCCTTTTCCCTCACTGGGACACTGCGTGTCTGTGGCGGGGAAGGGAAAGGAGACCGTAGGGTGGGACGAGGACTCCAGGGGCTCGGGAGCTGCTTTCAGGCTGGCCTGTGCCATCTCTCCAGACTGACGCGGCCTTACTGTACGACGCCGTCCACATCGTGTCTGTGTGCTACCAGCGGGCGCCCCAGATGACCGTGAACTCCCTGCAGTGCCATCGGCACAAGGCCTGGCGCTTTGGCGGCCGCTTCATGAACTTCATCAAGGAGGTGAGTGTCCCCCCACTGCCCCCCACCACGACATCTCTCTGGGGCTGCTGGTGCTCCGAGCAGCAGGGTGGTGGAGGGCCCAGATTTGGGAATCAGACAGAACTGATTTCTTTTTGTTGTTGTTGGAAAATTTTGTTTTATTTTACTTCTTTTTTTATCCAAAATATTTTAACATTTACTTGTACATATTTGTGGGGTACAGTGTGTTGTTTCAATACATGCGTGTATTGCACAGTGATGCACTTAGGGTAGACAGCATGGTTTTGTACCCGTTAGCCCACCCCTTCTCCTCACCCCCCAACCCCGCCTCTGGTAATCATTATTCTACTATCTACTTCTGTGAGAATCACTTTTTTTTAAAGATTCCACACAACAGTGATATCATGTAGTATTTGTCCTTTTCTGCCTGACTTACTTCACTGAACATGATGGTTTCCAGTTCCACCCATGCTGCTGCAAATGATGGGATAGCATTTTTTATAGCTGAGTAGTATTCCACTGTGTATACATACCATGGGTTTTTTATCCATTCATCCACTGATGGACATTTAGTTTGATTCCATCTCTTGGCCATTGTGAATAGTGCTGTGATGAACATGGGAGTGCAGGTGTATTTTTGATATATTGATTTCATTTCCTTTGGGTATATACCCGGTAGTGAGATAGCTGGGTCATAGGGTAGATTTCTTTTCAGACAGAACTGATTTCTAATCCGTATGAACTCGGGCAAGTTGCTTCATATCTCTGCTGCCCTGTCCCTCCTCTGGCTCAGTGGGGAGATTTGGGAGCCTAAGGGACCAGCAAAAGTGGCTTGGAAGCTTAGGCACTTTGTAACTGTGTGACCTTGGGCAAGCTCCTGAACTTTTCTGTGCCCCGGCATCCTTCTGTGTACAATGGAGATCACAGTAGCACGTCTCTCAGAGGGTTGTGCGGGGGTCAAACGGGTTGTGCTGTGTGTGGAGTACTCAGGACAGCGCCTGACACATGCAGGTGCTGACGAGGCTGGCTGCTGTTACCGT
>NW_007780921.1:0-397 GCF_000696425.1 Galeopterus variegatus
CTTTTTTCCACATTGCAAACAGAAAGTATTTCTTCCATCTCTCAAAGCGTCTCTCCATTTGGGAGCCTATTTAACCCTCATTCAAAGAAAAGTGAGACTTACATTTTGCTGAGAATGACACTGATAAATGTAATCCCTCTGCATGGGGGAACTTCATAAATACAAGGTTATGATGACGAAGCAGAAACTAGATGTAACATTGATGACAAATTCAAATGTCAGCCATGTGTGTCCCTTATGGGACAGCTCAACATTCCACATCCTTTCAAAGGCTCCATTCTGCTCACCCCCAGCCACCCCATACCTACACCAAGGATGATACCATCAGTGGCCCTCGGTGTCCACAGCCAACATGCTTTACCTAGAACTCCCATTAGCTTTTAAGGTCCTATTTTCT
>NW_007780921.1:2278-3051 GCF_000696425.1 Galeopterus variegatus
GGTTGCGATCCGTTGCCGGACATGGAAAAAGACAAAATAAATAAATAAATAAATAAATAAATAAATAAATAAACAGATGTGGCTGTCATTGCTTCTGCCCACATTCTGTAGGAGAGAACTTAGTCACAGGCCACACCTGACTGCAAATGAGGCTGGGAAATGTGGATTTTATAGATGACACCAACAGGGGAGATGCATTTGGTGGGACAGCAAGTAGTCACCATCATAGTCATTTGTGCTGAAGTTGTGTTGAAGGCTAAGGTGTTAAAAAACCAGCACAAGCTCTAGAAATGCAGCTCCAACTTCAAGGTCCTGCTGCTGGGGATCAAGGGATCATGTCTGAAAACAGCAAGCACGAGGCAATTTGTATCTGTCCAAGTACTTTCATTGCATCTCCAGCCAGTGGGAGCTCAGAGGCAAGGTCAAGACTGAACCTAGAAGAACGGGAGTGGTTGACATTTGGGTGATAGTTAAAGGCAGTGGGATAGATGAACTCATTTAGGCAAGAACTGTAGAGAAGACATGAGAAAAAAAGAGAACTTAGGACTAACCCCAGAGGCATTTAAATATTTAGAAACCTGATAAGTGAGGAAAAATCTTACCAAAGGAGCTGCCATTGAGGTGGGAGGCTGAAGTCAGTACCGTGAGCAGAATTTTTGACCTTGACAACTGTCTACCAAGAGGTTGAGGGGAAGTTGTATTCAAATGGTTTGGAGTGACCAGGAGTTGAGAAAGACTCTTTATTCCTAGTCAGTATAACATGCTCTGAAGGG
>NW_007780922.1:0-3051 GCF_000696425.1 Galeopterus variegatus
AAAAAATCATAAACCAATTCATTGAAGACCTCTGAATATGTTTTAAAAGTAGAGACTCATCCAACAGATGATTGAAGTGAGTAGTTACAATTATTTATGGTGTAATTCTTCAACAAGAACTCAAACCACTGGATAGAGCTGGAGAATTTCTCAGTTTTCCTTATAAGATTAATTTTAGACAAAAGGGAGAAGGACGTGTTGTTGCCTGCTCTTAGGAAATAGCATGGAACAAGACATCAGCACTGGAAGTTCCAGTTCGTATTGGGGGAAGAAGAGGTAAATATGGGTTTGATTTGGCTACCTGAGGTTGAGTTTTTGACAGTTAAGGACCTGGGGAATAGAGATGAACATGTTTTCCATGTTTAGTTTTGAGGGCAGGTGGTCCTTAGGACATGGTTGGTGACCACGCTCACAAATTGCTTTCTACGTGGGCCTGTGGGGTTTATGTTGGTAATGGCTGAAGATGTTTCACAGGTGGTAGGGGTGAACCCAGTCATGGAACAAAGTGTCACTCAGATCCAAGTGGGAAGTACCCATGGGGCAGAATCCTGGGACTCCGAGGAGAGGAAATACATTTTTCTATGGCTCTGGGGAAGGATGATGACTATTTCTTAAGAAACTTTCCTTATTCTGACAACCTGACTTGAATCCTGTGAAAGCTGAAGCCTGATAAGGGTGAAAATATGGAAGAGGACAAGAGAGCTGAGAGACATCCATCAGGAAGTGAATACGTTCAGTTCCTAGAGCTTCCCATTCCTTTTCTGGAGGTAAAGACCCTACAGAGGATGAAGTGAGCAGGCTGCCCCCATGGTAACACTTCTTAGTGTTTGGAGCTCAAAGTTACAGAAGTGGGTCCTGACCCTAAGGAAGACAAGGGATGTTGGAAGATAAAATTCAGGATTTGGTCCACTCTTCTGGACAAACTAAAGATTTAGAAACCTTCAATGGGATGAAAGATATTCAGTACGGAAGTTACCACTCTAGGGTGTGGGATGAGTAACTACTCAGAGCTGGGAAGAAATGTTTCCAGCCTCCAGTAAGAAAAAGGAGGTAGGCATAGGAGGAATGTAGGACGGTGAACACCTGAATGGGGTCAAGACTCCCAGACATTATTTCAAATATGGAGATGTTTGAAAAGCTGATTGGTCTCAAGAAATCTGTATATGCCTACAAGAAACCTAGAGTCCTTGGAAACCTTGGGAAAAGTGGGGTGCCAATCCGACGGTGAACACCTGAATGGGGTCAAAACTCCCAGACATTATTTCAAATATGGAGATGTTTGAAAAGCTGATTGGTCTCAAGAAATGTGTATATGCCTACAAGAAACCTAGAGTCCTTGGAAACCTTGGGAAAAGTGGGGTGCCAATCCCATGGAAAACGATGTTTGACCCAATTTCATTTAACATGGAAAAGACAGTGTACCTCAGTTGATATTTGGATTACATAAGTGTGGCCTGTCCACTGGTGTCATGCTTTAGCTTATAACTGGACTGAAGGGAGACCAGACAGAGAAGCCGAGAGCAGGGAGAAGGACGTAAGTCCCTGCAATGTGTCACCATCAGGATGCTGAAGAGTCCTGTTAGGGAAATGACACCATCATCTCTCTCCTGGAGAATCATGGGCTACTGTGAGAAGGGCTCAGGCCTCATGCAGTCAGACAGACTTGGGTTTGAGTCCTGTCTCTGCCAGGACAATTATGTGATCTACTCCAGTATCTGAGTCTCTCTTTCCTCATCTGTAAAGTATTCCCAAGATTGTTGTCATGATTATCAAAAATATGTGTAAAACCCATGGCAGGTGCTCAGCTCTTGCTTATTATTATCAGCCCATTGTGCTCTGCATATAATAGAAGCTTAGTATGATTTTGTGGTAATGGCATGTTTTAACCCTGAGCAAGAAACATTTTCTCTTGAGCATGTGCTTGCTTTGCCTTGTCTTTGAAATCTAGTCCAAGCATTACAATCCTCACGAGTGCTGCCATTTCTCTCCCATCTCCTCTTTGAGCAGTACAGTGTAGTGGTTGAAGGTGCAGACTCTGGCATCAGCCTGCCTAGATTTGATTTCTGGCTCTGCCACTTACAACCTGTATAGCTCGGCAAAGTTTCATAACCTCTCTTTGTCTCATTTTCCATATCTATAAAATGAAGAATATAACAATCCTGACTTCCATGAGAGGACCAAATGGACATATATGTGAAACACTTGCAGGAGTAGTAAATGCTAAATAAATGTTAGTTATTATTGCTATAGATTTTCTTGAAACACTATTCAGGAACTGAATGTGTCAAGAGACACAGTTCCTCTGACTTCAAAGCAGAGGAGCACTAGAGAGGGGATGGACACGTACATCCCCTCCCACACTGTGCTTAAAAAGGTACTAGACTATCTGAAACTGTCTCCTACTTACAGAGCTGTAGGGTGTACTGATTACTGGAGCTGCTCAGGGTCTTATGGTGGCCAAACCGTATTGACTCATGGTAAACCACCATGCTTCTGTTATTGTTCATGTGCAAAGAGCGTCTCAGAGTCCAGGGCCAAACCTATGTGTCCCCTCCTTCTCCATTATGCAGTATGGTGATGTGTTCATAGAATGATCATTCATTCACTCATTCATTTATTCATTCATTCAACAAATGTTTATTGAGCAATGACATTGCCAGGCAGCAAGTACCTAGTGGACAAGCTTGAGAAGCCATATTACAGAAGGAGAGGAGCCAGTGGGAGGGGACAGGGTATCTATGATGCACTTGTACATGCAACACCAGTGAGTAGAGTGGAGACTATTGCAGGAAACACAGCATCCTGGACAGACCTCATGCAGATTTTTAAGAGAAGTCTGGGCAGCTGAGTTTCTGCCTGGCTGGGGGTCAGGGGTGGGTCACTGGTAATGTTTCCCGAGACTTGCCTCCTTCTCACACAGACCACTTTGTCTTCTGTTTTATTAAAGGTAGGACGTATGCCAGGAGGGGAAGTGAGGTTTAAGTACAGCTCAGAATAGAAAGTGAGATCTATACTTGGCTGAAGGCCACTCTCGCTGCTCTTCCTTTGGGT
>NW_007780923.1:0-311 GCF_000696425.1 Galeopterus variegatus
ACAATAACTACCATCCATTTTACCAGGGACTGAGCTAAGTTCTTTACCAAGCCTACATGTGAACCTCTGAGTAACTCTGAAAATTAGATTGGATCCATGCTACCCAAAGTGGGATCCAGGGACCAGCAGCCTTCAGGTCACCTCAGAACTTGTTAGAGATGCAGAATCTCAGGCCTCACTCCAGACCCACTGAATGATAATCTGTAGTGTAACAAGATTTCTGGGTGATTCATGGGCACATTCAACTTTAGGAAGCACTGCTAGATGAGGAAACAAGGATAAAACAAAGGAGTAATGTTTTTAAGTCCACA
>NW_007780923.1:2285-3051 GCF_000696425.1 Galeopterus variegatus
CCCATACTCCCCTTCAGAAATGAAGTGCCCATTTCCTCAGCTGCTGAGAGTTTTGTAGCCAGCAATTCTCAGCTGAGTCCCTTTACTCCTCTCTGGAAGCCTCACAATCCGGATACTACCTCTTGTTGCTCATTGGCTGCTTGAGTGTGAGTTGGGAACAAATGGTAACTTGAATTTGGCCAATTAGATGTTCCTGCTCTGGAACTTCGATCTGCAGGGAGTGATGCAAAGACACAGCAACTGTTGAGAAAGTTTCTTAAATTGGGGGAGGGGGTAGTAAAAGTTTGGGGTGTCAGAGTATTGAGTGTCTAGTAGTGGCAGTATCATTGGTAGTAAAGATGAAACTCTACTACAAACTCAGATATGTTCAAAATGTAAGTCTTTCTAAAAACAAAATCAAACTATCCCTGTTTGTAGATGACATGATTCTATGTATAGAAAACTTGAGAGACTCTACCAAAAAAGTCTTAGAGCTGATAAATGAATTCAGTCAGTTTGCAGGATACAAAATCAATATACAAAAATCAGTAGTGTGTTTATACTCCATCAACAAGCTAGAAGAAAAAGAAATCAAGAAAGCAAACGCATTTAATATAGTCACTCACACACACACACACACAAAAAAAACCTAGCAATCAATATAACCAAGGAGGTGAGATATCTCTACAATGAGAATTACAAATCACTACTGAAGGAAATTAAAGAGGACACCAAAAGATGGAAATTAAAGAGGACACCAAAAGATGGAAATTAAAGAGGACACCAA
>NW_007780924.1:0-463 GCF_000696425.1 Galeopterus variegatus
CCCATCTTTCCTTGACCCACTCCTCCCTTTTCTCATTCTTATAGCATTGGCCTTGCACCATCAAAATAAATCTTCAGCAGTTAATCTATGCCTCAAGATGTATTTCCAAGGGATGGGATAAAGCAACTTCTCTATCACTTCCCCAAGAGATGGGAGTTTCTTCCTTAGACAAGTTAAATCCAAAAACCTCTGGATTTAGGCATATAAGCATGGCCCAGTAATGAGGCACCTTGTCTGAAAGGTCTGGCTGCATGGGGTGTAGTACTGAGAAGCTGTTGGAGGGTGTGAAAGAAATTAGAGATTGGTTCAAAGAAGACTCAGAAAAAAAATTAAGCCATTATTAACTCTAGGAAAATTGAAAAGTTGTTTAAAATAAGAAGTGTAATCATAAAATTCCAATGACCAATTTTAATAAAATTGAAATATGTAAAAATGAAATATTTAACAAGAATATGATAAAAAA
>NW_007780924.1:2118-3051 GCF_000696425.1 Galeopterus variegatus
CACTGAGAGTTGCGATCCATTGCCGGACACGGAAAAAGACAAAAGACAAAAAAAAAAAAAGCATAAAAATGAGAATTACAGGGAAAAATTGACTAATCCAAATTATAAATGGAGATTTTTAAAAACATATTTTTCTCAGTAACTGATAGATCAGTCAACTTATAAACACAGTGGAGATTTAAACAACTCAACTAACATTTTCTTTAATGTATATGTATTCAACACATGAAGACTACATATTCCTTGAAATAATATATTGACCATTTAAAAGATAGTAACAAGCTAGATCATAAAAATGTCAATAAATTCCACACTGTTAATATAAAAGTACTTCTCTGAAATATAATAAAGCTATGTCAATACTAAGATATTGCTCTAAACATATGTTTGAAATTAAACACCTAAGAAACACACATATCAAAAATAAATCATTGAAACTATGAAATATGTAGAACTACTTACAATAAACTACTTATAAAATGCTTGGGATTTGCAAGTAGTTCTTACAGGGAGATTTGTAGCCTTAAATGCGTATACTAGGAAATAATTAGTATTTAAATTTAACGAGCCATACAATCAATTAGAAATAGGAAATAATACAACAGAGCTAACACAGAGACTAAGAAAGAAGATATAGAAATGAGAGATGACTTTAATGGAAAGGAAATCCCAGATACAATAGAAGACTCAAAAACCAAAACAATAGCTAATGTTTTGAAAATATTAATAAAATAGGCAAATCTCTGGCAAAATCCATCAAGAACAAAACAAGGTACATGTATAGAATATTACAGGGGCACAGTTAGCAGATAATTTTAAAACATCGTAAGAAATATTACAATAAATTTTATGCAAGTAAATTTGAAAACTTGGATAAAATGGATAATTTTCTAGGTAAACTATAAATTACCAGTATTGACTGAAGAAGCAATA
>NW_007780925.1:0-500 GCF_000696425.1 Galeopterus variegatus
TTTTAAAAAACCATGAAGACATTTTATTAATTACTTGAACGTACTATGTTTTTCCATGTTAACATTGATTTGAAATTGTTTTTTTCATTCAGAGTAATACTGTAACAATTGATCCAAGAGGAAAAAATTCAGAAAAAATGGGAAGCTTATTATATCAGAAATTACTATTTGATGTCTTTTCAGTCTATTGGTTGTTTCCTTTGCTGAGCATGAGATTTTTAGTTTGATATAATCCCATCTGTTTATTTTTTCTTTTGCTGCCTGTGCTTTTGGTGTGTTAGTCACAAAGTCATTGCCCAGTCCTAAATCCTGGAGCATTTCCCATACATTTCCTTCTAGAAGTTTTAAAATTTCAGGCCTTACATTTAGGTCTCTAATCCATTTTGAGTTGATTTTGGTATATGGTGAAAGGTACGGATCAAGTTTCATTCTTCTACAAATGGATATCCTGTTTTCTCAGTATTATTTATTGAAAGCAGTCTTTTCCCCAATGTACGTTC
>NW_007780925.1:2369-3051 GCF_000696425.1 Galeopterus variegatus
ATGATTCTTACCTAAAGCAATTGTTACTAAGGCAGCTGCCAAATGGTGGAGTTTTAATTTCCTCATCCCTTCCACCTTTGTGAGCAAGTTTCCCACCACATGGAAGAGTTCCCTTCTCCCCCATTTATGTATTTGTCTACATTAGTATGCATTTGTGGGTTCTTTTTTTATTCAATAGGGCATAATCCATTGCCATTATTTATTTTGTTGCTCCAGTTGACCCAGATTTGGCCAGTGTGACTTCTGTATCACTTGAGCATTTGTTACCTACTTAATAAATGCAGGAGGTTCCAGGCTCATCTTGCACTTTCCTGGCCCCAGCACCAGCATCAGCCACATCTCTAAGGAGCCCTGGTTACTTTTATTGAAGAATGATATTTACAGACTAGAATCGTGTGCTAGATATGTTCACTGTGACTGGAAATACATATATAGAGAAGACTAAGATAGGAAATACATGTAAATAGGTACACATATGCACACTTCCATATCTATATCCATATCCATCCATCCGTCTCATCTATCTATCTACATGAGGGTACTTCAAAAGTTCATGGAAAAATAGAATTAAAATATAACACGAATCATTCCATGAACTTTTGAAGTACCTCTTATCTATCTTTTTTTTTTCTAATTATATTTGTGTGTCAAAACAGTGGGTTCGCACCAATCTCTCCCAGGC
>NW_007780926.1:0-211 GCF_000696425.1 Galeopterus variegatus
AGCATGGTAGAGTAGTACCACCCTAGCATATCAGACATATACGTGAGAAAAAAAAATAGACATATTCCTTGTTTAAGCCACTTAGCATTAGCAATGTTGGCTGTGGAGGAGGTTCCCTTAAAGACAGGTAGAGACTGGAAAGGCAAAAGGCTTGAAGAAGGGGGTGCTGTAGATGAGAGGAGGAGACTTCAAAGTGTCCAAGCTGGGTCCT
>NW_007780926.1:2331-3051 GCF_000696425.1 Galeopterus variegatus
GAGTGGAGTCATCTGGGGCCAGCCCTCCTGGGTTAGAATCTCAGCTCTGCCCCTTGCTGGCCACATTGCCTTGGTGAGTCACTTTCTCCACATGCCTTGTTTTACTTCTCTGTAGAGAGGGGATAACAAAAATGGGAGGACTTCACCAGTTAAGGCCCATAAAGTGCCTCCTGACCCAATGCCTGGCACACAGTAGGTGCTACATAAGGTCTTAGCTGCTGTTATAATCCTTACTCGGCTTCAGGACTGTGCAACTGCTCTGTGTGTAATTGGTCCCCTCTCCTACCCACCTTGCCACATCTGAGGACTCACGGTGCACTCCCTGCTCAGGCACCCTCGGTGGCTCCCCAAGGCCCCCTGAAGACATTCGTACGTGTTGCTCTGGATGAAGTTGTTTTCTAAGCCACCCATCCTCTCTCACAACCATCCCGGCCTTACAGGAGCTCGGGAGAGGGAAGGATCCCAAGTGGCTGGCTGCTCAGGGCCGACTTGTCTTTGGGGAAGGCAGGACTGGCTCTGAAGCAGACCTGGGGTGCAGAGTGGTAGGGGTCCTGTCTGCAAAGGCAGCTCACTAAATATCGTGAAAACACAGAGCGGCCGTAGCCTTCACGCTCCTCATGATAAGAAGCCCCCACTGAGCTCCAGGGTTAGATGAAAGCCAGACCCGCAGGAGACCCTACCCAGACAGAGGCTCAGCAGCAGCTTCCGACCGCTCTGTGT
>NW_007780927.1:0-1971 GCF_000696425.1 Galeopterus variegatus
TATAATTTACTAATGTCAAGAAAAAGTGTGAAGTATGCTTTCAAATTAATATTTTCTTCTAAACACTTCCATAATGATGGAAGAATAATCATTATATCATTATTGTACAGCCAAAAGAGATGGATAAAAATGACAAATACCACTGTAATGTGAAGTAAAACTAACTTTTCCAAGGAAATGTCAACAATATTTCATTTTTTGAATATATATGGTCTTCGCAGATATATTAATACTCGCTTTGACAGACAAAACAATGTGATTTAAACACAGATATATCAATACTCACTTTGATAGACAAAACAATGTGACTTATGAAAACAATGATGTTAACAAGTATTTTAGTAATAAAATTATGAAGAAAATTCTTCATTTTAACATATAAAAGAATATTAAGTATATATTGTCTTAATATCTAATAGAATATATATAATATATGCACATTTTATTTTAAATATTTTTTAAAGAGCAAGATAATAAAAAATCAATCCATACACATACTAAGAAATAGTTAAAATTGATAATGAAAACTGTAAGTTAAATTGTTTTATAAATTCAAAAATTAATATAAAAATAGTACTAAACTGTGATTCTTATTTTCTTTTGTTACCTATAGATTGGGAGTTGTAAGAATGTAACAGTTATGTCTCTACGCTCCAATAAATTGGAATTTCTTCCTGAAGAGATTGGACAAATGCAGAAACTAAGAGTCTTAAATCTGAGCGACAACAGGTATTTTTGCAACAGATCACAATCACATATTAATTCACAAATAATAGTTTTTCTGGACTATAATTTTGAAAATATTTTCTGTCTTATGAAGTATAGGGAATGCAAATATCCATACTTTATTTAGAAAATGGCAGAAGCTAAGTTATTTTTTAAACCAAGTATTTCTAAATTTTATTATTTGATTATATTAAAATTATATATTATCTGTTGAAATTATATAAATATAAATCACCCAGCTTTATATAACAAAACCCTCTCATATGCAGAAAGCATAATAAGATGAAGATATGGAAAATAATTGTAATAAAAATATTAAATATATTAATAAAAATATGTGCATATGTATGTATGTATGTGCACATATGTGTTTTCATGTATACATTTCTGTCTCCAGCAAGTTAACTGGTCAATGTGAATATTTTTAACTCCACCAGAGAGCTTGTAAGAATATTGCCAGTAAGCTAATACTCAAAAATCATAAGATTTGCACATTATGGTAGGACAACAAAATGACTACCTAATCATGTTCAGAACAGGGCGAACAAGGTAAGGATAAGTTCTCTTCTTGTAATGAAGGAGTTACATTGGTGGATGGGTAAAAGAAAAAGTGAAACTCCTTAATTTATCTTTGTATCCATCTTCTCTATAAAAGATAATTATCTTCAAATAGGAAAAAAATAAATAAATATTGATTTGTGATAACTGCTAAGCAGGTAATGTGATTAAACAATAGAATGTATAAACTCTATATTTTCAACTGGTTTCAATCAGACAAGTGATAGTATGAGGAACTGAGAGAGCCTGCAGTGGAACTCTCAAAGATGAGCTGTTATGGAATCATGAAGAATGCTCAGATTCTGCAAGTTTCAGGATAAGCACAGGAATCCTCTTTTGTTTGTTAGTTTATTTAAGAAAAATGTGAATTTCATAAACTATTCTCTTAATCATTCAAATATATTCCCACATAAGATAATAACATATTTCATTAAAAGGTTTGGATTTTATTTATAAAATCAGGGTGACAAGGAAGCACCAAGGCTTTGTGCATCAAGAGTAGGTCATGTCAAACCAACCTCATTTCCTTTTTTGACTGGGTTACCAAACTGGAAGATGAAGGGAATGCATTCAGCGTTGTTTCTGACTTTCAGGAAGACATTTTTTATTTTTATTTTTTTCTTTATTTATTTTTTTTTCTTTTTGTCTTTTTTCGTGTCCGGCAACGGATCGCAACCCTCAGTGTCG
>NW_007780928.1:0-3051 GCF_000696425.1 Galeopterus variegatus
TTAAAATATTTCAACGAGGGTTTGTTCAGACCTTGTTCAAGACCAACGACAGACAGATCTAGTGGTAACTCTGCATGGATTCACACATTCTGAAGGAAAGACCCCTGCCAAAACCATCCCATGACTCACCCCAGGGCCCTCATACCCTATAAATATACCTCCTTCACTCTCTCCTTTTGAAACATTTAATGGTTCCCTTGGAATGTTCTCTTTAGATGCAGGAAGCTAATAAACCTATCTTTGTCTGACTACATGTATATCCCTGGTGGTCTTTATCTGGTGGGAGTTAGCAAAATTTGTAAGCATGAGAATCCCTTAAGCATGGAGGAATGGGTTGTATAAGAAATGTGTGGTGTCTTGATTTAGATGTCCCAAAAGCAGAACCTGAGCCAAAGACTTGGGTGAAGGCAGTGTAATTAAGACAAGCTTCTAGGAATGAGGATTGAGACAGCAGAAAGAATAACACAGGGAGGAAGAAAATTCAACACAGAGTTATCACCAAGGTCACTGCTGAGGACAATGGGTGCTTGACTCTGCCAGGACCTCTGTACAGAATGTCTTGGGAAGTTGTCTACCCAAAGAGTGGTCTAGGACATTTGTCCATCAACTCTTATCCTCGTTTGATTGAAGGTTGCCCCTGGGGTTTTAACTACTCTTCACTTTCAGTTTGTGCTTTGAAGAAAGCCCTAAAGCAAAAAAAGCACAAAGAAAGGGCACCCACATGAAGTGGGAAATAGAATGAATGAAAGTGTCTGTCACAGCTGAAGTCAGAAGTGAGCCAAGGAGGTGTGACATGGGACATATAGAGCATCTGCTTTACCTGCGTTAGGGGAGAAGATACAGGTTGAGTAATCTAGGATTTGATGTGTCTCTATTATGTTTAAAATTGCCATTTATTGGGCTGGCCCCGTGTCTCACTCGGGAGAGTGTGACACTGGTAGAGCCGAGGCCACAGGTTTGGATCCTATATAGGGATGGCCGGTGCGCTCACTGGCTGAGTGTGGCACACAGAGGGTTGCGATCCCCTTACCAGTCAGAAAAAAAAAAAAAGTTGCCATTTATTGAAGGTTTACTACCCATCCTCTACTATAATAATACCTTACTTATGAGTACATAATCCTCAAAACAACCATTTGATATGTACCACATTTTCCTTATTCAGTCGTCTGTTGACGGACACAAGTTGGTTTCTTATTTTGGCTATTGTAGATTGAGCTGCAATGAACATGGTAGTGCAGGTATCCTTTTGACATGATGATTTCCATCCCTTTGGATATATACCCAGTAGTGGGATTGCTGGATCGTATGGTAGTTCTATCTGTAGTTGTTTGAGAAACCTCCATACTGTTTTCCATACCATCTTGCAGACTAGGAAACTGATGCACGAAAGGGTTATAAAATTTTCTCAAAGTTACTCAGTAGTTAAAGACAGAGTCCAGACTTAAACCTAGGTCTCTCTGATTCCCCAGTCTACTCTTTCACCCTCTATTACATTGCACTTGATGAGAGCTACAGCCTGACCAGGCAGGCATGCACCGGTCCAGGTAAGTGATGAAGGTTTCTGGGAAATGACTTCCTCTGCAGAGAAGACTTTAGATGGATCACATCTCCATATATACTTCTGTTTTCCCATCTGAAACATGGACAGTGCAACACCTGCCCTTCAGAGCTCAGGGAGGGGACAGTCACCAGCACAGGATCATTTGCTTTCAAAGTTTCAATGTCTCTTCTGGAAAAAGAAGAATATCAGAAAATTAAGCCAATTTGTACCTACTTTTAAAGGTTCTACCCTGTAGAGTGGTGTGAGCTATTTTTTTTAAATGCATTATCAAGGTATGACAGGCATGCAAAATGCTGTAGATATTAAATGTATAGACCTTGATGTGTTTGAATATAAGTATACACCCTTGAAAGCATCACTGCAATTAACGCAACAAACTTATCCATCACCTCCAAAAGTTTCCTCATACCACTTCGTTGTTGTTTTCCTTTTGTAGTAAGAGCACTTAACGTAAGATCTACCCTCTTAACAATTTTTTAAGAATTCAATATTATTATTTTCAAGTATGCAGTATTATTTAATTTTTTTAAGTATATAGGAGTATTACTAATCATAGGCCATATGTTGAGTTGTTTTTTATAGAACTACCATATGACCCAGAAATCCCACTGCTGGGTATTTATCCAAAGGAAAGGAAATTAGCACACTGAAGCAATATCTGCACCCCTTTGTTTATTGCAATACTATTCACAATAGTCAAGATATGGAATTAATCTAGGTGTTCATCAACAGATGAATGGATAAAGAAAATGTGGAATATATGCACAGTGGAATACTAATATGCCATAAAAATTGAAATTTTATTATTTTCAGCAACATGGATGAGCCTTTCACTTCACATAAAACATCAGAAAGTCAGGCACAGAAAGATGAAAACTGCATGTTCTCACTTATATGTGACATCAGAAAGTCAGTCACAGAAAGATGAAAACTGCATGTTCTCACTTATATGTGGGAGCTAAAGTTGAGCCTATAGAAGTAGAGAGTAGAACTGTGGTTACTAGAGGCTGGGAAAGAGAGAGGGGAGAGGAGATAGGGAGAGATTGGTTAACAGATACAAAATTACAGCTAGATGCAAAAGAATAAGTTGTAGTGGTCTACAGTAGTGCTAGGCATCTATAATTAACAAAAATTTATTCTACGTTCTCAAATGGCTAGAAGAGAGGAGCTCAAATGCTCTCATCAAAAAGAGATGGTAAATTTTTGTGATGATTAGTATGCTAATTATCCTGATTTAATCATCACTCATTGTATATTTGTATTGAAATATAACTCTTTACCCCATAAATATTTGCAATCAATATGTGTCAATTAAAAATAATTTAATTAAAAATAAAAATAATATTTTATTTAATATTTTAGAGATATCTACTCTTCTATCCCATACTGTATGCCCCTAGAGTAGGCGCAGAATGAACCCGGGAAAGATACAAGCTTAGTCTTCCCTGGGTGGGAAGGGGAGAGCAGAATCCCAGGATGAGATTTGGAAG
>NW_007780929.1:0-1054 GCF_000696425.1 Galeopterus variegatus
TCATAGTATTAATTTACAGAACACCAAGCTTAATATTTATTCCCTTCCCGTCCTTTTGGATTTCACTATTTGATTTTGATTTTAAGTTCGTGGTCTTGAACCCATGGTTTATATAGACAAAAAAGGAATGTTTCAATAATTTGGTAGATTGTTTACGCTTGATTGTTATTAAAAGTCAATTAGTTAATTTTCAAGAACAGTAGACAAATTACAATCCTGATACTTCTTCCTTGGAGTGTGACCTGAGAATCTTGGGAATAGTACTACTTTCTGTGGGTCATTCAGATACAAGTTCTTCAGTTACACGCTACCAAGGATATCACAGCAGGAGGTTATGATGCTGATTTTAAAGGAAAACCAGTGAGAGACTTGGTCGTGTTGGTCCCTGTGGGTGAGGCAGCAGCTGGTCCTGTGGAAAGTGTGCAGACTCGGACTCAGGCTGGACCTCAGCTCCCAGCGCACGGCTCTCTGTTCAGCCTGGGGCAAGTCATGAACGCTGAGTCTCCGTCATCTGATCCTTAAAATGAAGAAGCAGACATACCTCATAGAGCTATGAAGGGAATAGAGCAGGGTAGGGTAGGAGTAGGGTTTTTTATATGCAAAGCCTAGCAGAGTACCTGGCTCAGAGTGTGTATGCAATAGATGGTGGTTATTGTAATTACTGTTCCCATGTAATATGTTGTCTGAATGCATGTTGTAGAAGAATTGGCCTTCCCTTGACTTGAGCTCAAGAAAGCCCAGGCTGAAACTGGAATATCCAGTTATTATCTGCATAACCTTAGACAAATCGCTTAATCCTTCTGAGCCTCTGGTGGATGATATAATCTCTATGATCCCCTTTGGCTCTAAAAGCTTTACTTAAATTCAGGGTATTGGTTTTGTCCTGGATATAATCTTATCATATTTGTACACAGAAGTTGGCAAAGAGTGAATATACTTCATAAACTACCATTAGTGTAACATACTGTAGTAAATTTTAAAAGGACCTAATTTATTCCCAGATTGGATCTGCATTAAGCTAGTAACTCACTTTAAGGCTGTGGCTTAATTTATT
>NW_007780929.1:2640-3051 GCF_000696425.1 Galeopterus variegatus
TTTTTCCTAAGTGACTTTACAGGATTTTTGTACCCAATGAATAGGAGTACTTGAAGGATCTGATAGATCACGGAATCCCCCCACTTTTATTTATAAATGAGGTTGCTAAGATTTCAAAAGATGGAACAATTTGTTCAGAGGCAAACAGCAGTGGCAGGACTAAAATGTTACAATAATTGCAACAATTGGCATGAGTGTTTCTTTCCCCTGAACGTCTCTCATGTACTTGCTGGTTGACCGTGGGCAAACTTCTCAGCCTCTCTGTGTGTCAGTTTCCTTTCCCATACACTAGGAATAAAAATGGCACCTACCTCACTGAACTGGAGTGAAAATTAAATGAATTAATGTCTGTGTAAAGTGTTTATAACAGGTTTGGCACATAGTGTTATAAAAGTTTTGTTAGTTTTATTT
>NW_007780930.1:0-1028 GCF_000696425.1 Galeopterus variegatus
CACCACACCTGAAGATTTTGACTACTTTGGCATTTTGCAGCTCATGTATATTTTTTTCTGGCGTTAGTGTATTTTATATATGCATGTCATACAATTAAAATTTTTCTTTAAAAAGTTGAAATATAACAAGATGACTTGCTCGTTTTAAAGCTGAAGTTTTGCAGTGAGGTAACAGCAACATTCTAAAGATCTAAGATGTATTTTCTAAAATCAGAAAAGAAACATAAACACAAACAAGATGCAAAAGTTTATTCAAAAAGCTGGGCTGGTCCGGTGGCGCTCCCGCCGAGGGTTCGGATCCCATATAGAGACCGGTCTGCTCAACCAGACCGCGCTGGTTGAGCGCGGTGCGGGCGTGACACCGAGGGTTGCGATCCCATTACCGGTCACGAAAAAAGACAAAAAAAGGGAAAACAAACAAACAAACAAAAAGCTGATAACATTTAATACGCAAATTGGAAAGAAGCTTTGGAATACTTATTTAAAACAGATGAAAAAGTTCAGCCTTCCAGTTTGGATATGTATGACAGGTACCTTCTTTTGCCATCTTTATTTATATACAGAATTGTCAAATAAATATTGTAACATATCCTAATTGAACCATTGTATATGCATGTATTAGAATAACACTTATACCCCACAAATATGTACAATTAAATTTTAAAATAAAAAATTACAGCACGTGAAGTGAAATGAATAAAGAACAGCAATAAAATCAATAGAATACCTTCTGATATTGAGGTGGTTTTTAAAAAATTTTCAGATCAGACCAAAAGCTGTATGTAATTCATTAAGAGAACGAAGTAAATTTCACATAGAAATATTAAATTAGCTCCTTCGTTGTGTAGAAGAGTGAATCATAAGAACGTTGAAAAGATTTACATGTTTTGCTGATTTGAAATAAAATATCAACATCTGCAAAGATAACTGTGGTGGGCAAAATAATGGGACCCTCAAGAATGCCCCCATCCTAATCCCTGGAACCTGTGAATATGTTACCTTCTATGGCAAAGGAGAATTAAGGCAGT
>NW_007780930.1:2701-3050 GCF_000696425.1 Galeopterus variegatus
CTGAGGGTTGCGATCCGTTGCCGGACACGAAAAAAGACAAAAAGGAAAAAAAAAATTTCTTAAACTATTGATAATAAAGAACAAATCTTTTTTCACTTTTAACTTTACTCATTGTACAAGTCCATTTTGTGTTGCTATAACAATATCCAAGACTAGGTAATTTATAAAGAAAACAAAATTTATTGCTTACAGTTTCTGAGGCTACAAAGTCCAAAGTCCATCTGGTGGTGGCAGCAGTGACCCGGGGGTCTCACATTGCAAGATGGTGGGAGCAGAGAGAGCAGAGAGAGAGAAAGACAGACAGACTCTCCTCTTCTTTTAAAGCCCTCAGAACCACACCCCTGACCAC
>NW_007780931.1:0-3050 GCF_000696425.1 Galeopterus variegatus
TGTATTTCCAGATAAATTTCAGAACCAGTTTGTCAGTTTATACACACATGTGCGTGCACACACACACGTGTGCAAGTACCTGTTAGAATTTTGACTACATGAGTATTGAATATATAGATCAATTGGGGAAAATTGCTATATTTAAAATACTGAGTCATAGTTTTGTCCTTTCATTTATTATGTTTTCTTTATTTTCTCTCAATAATTTCTTTTGCTTTACTTTGTAGTGGTCTCGTGCATCTTAAAACTATATTAGTTTCTGAATTCTTCATCAATTAGCTTGGTAAATTCTATTTTACTAGGAATTGGCTGATAGAGTTTGGATGTGTTGTCCCCGCTGAAACTCATGTGGAAATCTGATCCCCAATGTGGCAGTGTTGGGAGCTGTTTGAGTCATGGCGCCAAATCTCTCTGGGGGGTGAGGGTCCTGAGTGAGATCTCTCTGCAAGAGCTGGTTGTGTAAAAGACCCTGGAACCTCCCCTCTCTTTTGTTTCCTCTTGCCATGTGATCTGCTTGTACCCACTGGCTGCCCACCTGCTTTCCTCCATGAGTAGAAACAGCCTGAGGCTTGCACCAGATGCAGCTGTCCCAGAATCGTAAGTCAAATAAGCCTCTCTTCTTTATAAATTACTCAGTCTCTGGTATTCTGTTATAGCAACACAAAATGGACTAATACATTGGCCAATTCACCTAAATTTGATAATTCATTGGCATAAAGTTGTTCAAAATGGCCTTTTAAAATATTTAAATGTCTTCAGTTTCTATTAAGATGTCCCCCCTTATTTGAACCTTCTATCTTTTTTTTCTTCTTGGTCATTATCAGACCAAGACCAATTTTATTGAGGTTTTCAAAGAGGCCCAGTTCAATTTTGTTGTTCCTTTCTCTTCTATATTTATTTACAACTTATATTATTGTCCTTTTTTATTTCCTTCTTTCTGCTGTATTTGAGTTTATTCTGCTGTCCTTATATAACTTCCTTGGATGGATTCTCATGGGCTCGTTGATTTTCCACTTGCCTATGCTGGTCTGCTGGGGTGAAATGAAAGGATTTACTTTTTTTTCTTTTTTTTTTTTCAAAAGATGACCGGTAAGGGGATCTCAACCCTTGGCTTGGTGTTGTCAGCACCACACTCAGCCAGTGAGCAAACCGGCCATCCCTATGTAGGATCTGAACCTGTGGCCTTGGTGTTAGCAGCACCGCACTCTACAAAGTGAGCCACGGGCCGGCCTGAAAGGATTTACTTTTTTGATTTGTTTTGTTTTTAATTTTTTTATAACATAAAATTTCAAATATATTCAAAAGTAAAGAGGTGCTTATGTGTCATGGGCTTTCACATGTGCACCACGGCTTCAGCTACCAGTGTGTGGACAACATCATTTCACGTATGTGCCCACCTACTCCCACTCACTCCCACTGTCTGCTGATTATTTTGAAGAAATTCTACATTATTATCACAGTGAAAACAAATGATAATTACTTACTACCATCATGTGTCTAGTCAGTGTTTACATTTCCCCAGTTCTCCCTCTCTGTAGTTTGATATTCAGATCAAGACGCAAATAAAGTGTGTACATTGCAGTGGGTCGACGTGTCTCCTAAGTCTCTCAGTTGTAGGTCCTTCCTCTCTCTCTCTCTCTCTCTTTTTTTAAAGATGACCGGTAAGGGGATCTTAACCCTTGACTTGGTGTTGTCAGCACCACGCTCTCCCAAGTGAGCCACAGGCCAGCCCCTATCTCGCAATCTCTTTTTTCTTTGCAATGTTATCTTGAAGAAATGGTCTCATTTGGCCTATAGAGTTTCTCATATTCTAGATTTTGCCGATTGTGTCTCCCAGTTGTCATCTCCCTTGCTCTTTTGTCCCCTATACTTCCTGCAAACCCGTAGTTAGACCAGAGGCTTGATCTTTCCGGATTTATAGCCAGAATATATAAATAACTCTCAAAACTCAGTAATACAAAAACAATCCAATTTAAAAAATGAACAAGGATTTGAAAAGGTACTTCACCAAAAAAAAAAAAAAAGTGGCAAATAAGTATATCAAATATCCTCAACATAGTTAGTCATGAGTAAATGTGTTTCATGTTAACATCCTCTGGCACTTGTTTATGCAGCTCTTGATCTGGTGAATTACTTTTTGTGTCTGCCCACAAGGCCCATCAGAAATAATCTGCTTTCAGCTCGCAAGACCAGCA
The DNA here is from genome assembly GCF_000696425.1 of Galeopterus variegatus. NCBI lineage: Eukaryota > Metazoa > Chordata > Mammalia > Dermoptera > Cynocephalidae > Galeopterus > Galeopterus variegatus. The sequence goes on from NW_007780931.1 coordinate 2,196, forward strand.
GTGCACCTTCACTGTCCCACCTCAGGGGCACACCAGCTCTCCAGCCCTATGTCACAATCTAGCTCACAGGGATTTTGGTCACCTTTTCCTTCCACAGGAAATAACACTGATGACATTACACTAATTGGACCTGCTGAGCTTCATGAGATCTCCTGCTGTCCTGCTGTGTCTAGCCTGGGGTGTGAACCATCTTCTTGTCCAGCATATCCATGCCGTGTATGCTACTCGCCAGTTAGTTACTTAGTAGCCATCTCAGTTATCAGATGGACTGTCACAGTATTGTTCTATTTTATTATTAGTTATTGTCGTTAATCTCTTACTGTGCCTAATTTATAAATTAAACATTATTATATGTATGTATGTTTAGAAAAAAATGTAGTGTACAAATATATTGAGATTGGTACTATCCATGGTTTCAGGTGTCCACTTGGGATTTTGAGATGTATTTCCTGAGGATAAAAGGGGACTACTGTATAAGTGATTGTGCCCAAGCACATCCTGAAAACACAAGTAAATTACGTGAAGAAGTGGTCCAAATGCCCATGGTTCCTACTCCTGTTCTGCTTTCTTCCCTCTCCAAGACTGTACCTATAACCTCATGAGGAGTACCCTATGATCAGCTGATAGGAAGAAAAAAACTATGGCCTGATTTACAGACGTTTCTGCACAATGTGAGGTACCACTCAGAAGTGGACAGATGCAGCGCTACAGCCTTTTTCTGGGACATCACTGAAGGACAGTGGTGGAGGGACTTCTTCTCAGTGGGGAGAACTTCAGGCATTGCACCTGGTTGTGCACTCTGCTTGGAAGAAGGAATGGCCAGATGTGTGATTATAAACCTATTCATGAGCTGTC
>NW_007780932.1:0-508 GCF_000696425.1 Galeopterus variegatus
CTATCTGGCTCTTGTGGAGAATGTAGCATGAGCAAGAAATAGGAATAGGAATTTGTCAGTGTTAGGCCATGAGATTTGAGGCAATGGTATAGTCCTGCCTTTCCAGAATAATATAAATACACAAGAGAAAACATGTGAGAGTAGTGAAAGGAATGTATTGTTTACTTTCTATAACATCATCTCAGCCAAAAATGTAAAATTAAATTTATACTTGAAAAATGAAATCTTTCCATGACTGATAACTACAACTTATTGGTAGTTCGCATCGCCCTCTTGCAGACAGGACAATGTGAGCATAAAAATTATGTTCCTGGCAAGTTGAAGCTGCCCTCTGCCCTCTGGTGGTCACACAGTTCTACAGTTCCAAGGAAGGCAGCTCACCTACCTTCCCCATTCCAACGACTTAGAGACTAAATGCCCAAAAGAACGTTAGAAATTGCCTGCCACACCCTTTGATAGGAGGAAACAGAGGGAACAGACAGAAATGTCTCATCCCAGGTCATTTGCT
>NW_007780932.1:2190-3050 GCF_000696425.1 Galeopterus variegatus
CAAGGTCTCAGGACAGCATCTGTAGTCCACAAGCAGCAACGTAAGCAGCACACACTGCAGTATCAAGCTCAAGCATGACTCCAGCATAACCCTGGACTAGCTCATCAGCATGACCAGAGACACGTCTCCCACCTGCACAGTCCGAGCCCGTTTCTCCAGCCTTCCCAGTGTCTCTGGAAACTACCCGGGATAGCTGTTTTTCCTTTTCCAATATATTTCTAATGAATTCCTGTTTTACTGGTATCTATTAAAGCTGACTTCTACTGCTTGCAGCAAGAACTCTAACTAAAACACCATCCAACTTGAAGTCAGGATTCTCTGGTGATGGAAATTGTTCCAGAATCCAGTAAACAGAAGCTCCATGAAAAAGGGGTGGGGGCTTCTCAGGGAATTTCTCACAATTAATGGTAACTGGCCAAGTGATTTATGGTCAAGTTGAGCTCTCTTTTATCCATGATATTAGTCACCAAAGTTTGCTAGGTTTTATGCTCCATGGGGACCATTTTTTCTAAGACTGCATGCTACCAAGAAGTTACATTTTAATAGTTCTAGGATTAAACAGTTCATTCCCCAACCCCAACCCACCCTCGTGACATTTGATAAACTTCAGTAGAGCTAGCTTACACTTTATTCTGAAAAACCCCCCATACCACCAACACCCCCAAAATGTAGGAGGAGAGAAAATGAAGAGTTTCTGTACAGGGGCACTTCATACCTATTATATCATTGTTGGCCTCTGAGACATCTCACAAAACGAACACAAAAAAGTCCCATTTTAACATCATTTGATACTCTTGGTCAGACCGGAACATGCCTCAATTCCTAATAATAGTCAAGAGGCCCAAAGACAAGTGTGGTGA
>NW_007780933.1:0-3050 GCF_000696425.1 Galeopterus variegatus
CTGTTTGAGGAACCTCCAAACCATTTTCCATAGGGGTTGCACCATTTTGCATTCCCACTAATTTCTTTACTGTAGAAAAACATAAGTAACATAAGAATTACCACTTTAAGAACTTTAAAATATACAATTGCATGGATTTAATTACATTCAAAATGCTGTGTAACCACTACCTCCATCTGTTTCCAAGACTTTTTCAATATTCTAAGCATAATTCTACCAACAACCTTAAGGTCCATGAAAAACAAATTCTTCAAGCCTCCACATGAGAACATAGCCTGTTCATCTCCTTGATTACAGACTGTGAGTACCTAAGGCGAGGACCCAGCTAAACCGTGCCCAGTCTCCTGACTCATAGAAATTGTGATAATAAATATGTGTTGTTTTAAGTCACTGGATTCGTGTTAATTTGTTGTGGAACAATAGAAAACCAATGCAATGATAAAATTTCTTGTGGAGTGAGACGGAGTTACTAACTTGGAAACTAATGTGAATCTGAGCTGACAGAAATGTTACAAAGGACTATTTTGCCAGAGTTTGCCTGTTCCCTGTGAGGAGGATGCAGATGCCCAAGTGAAATCAAGGTAGGGATGGAGGAAGGAAGTATGAACTGAACTTTTCGTCATTCTGGCTGTGTGCACTCAGGCTTCTGTAGTCTTTTCTTCCTGTAATGTAGAGCAATTAGAAAGAGAAGAAGAGAAAAGACCATGCCCACAATATATGGAAAGTATCATAGAAAAAAGACATGAGCATTGGATGAGGAAAAACAGATGAGTAAATAAATCCATAACCGAGAACTAAACTTTTGGAAGGACACAGAGATAGAGATATCTGAGGCAAAGCAGTAAAGATAACTAAATGACAAGTCTTCAGCATCTAAACAATTGCAGAAGAATTTTTTTGTGAGCTCAAGCAAACAGGGGTGGTGAAAAATAAAAACTCGGGTGAGAATGTAAGTCTGTATCTGAAAAATATATAGTTAACAATCTTGACGGTTTGAAACTCTTTTTATTTGAAATGACTGAGGAACGTTTCCTTTGAGTTAAAAACTGTTCTCTGGGCAAAAACTTACTGAATCTAGAAAATGTATTGAGAAATAGACAGTACCCATGAGCTCTTGCTGTTAATAAAATTATTAAATTATAACGTGGATAATATGGGACACACATACACATATGCCAGTTAAAGAATTATTTTCTTTCATAGTTTATCCTAGGTGTACAAACAAGCTTAAAGACACTTGCTTGGGTTCGCAGGTGAGGGTTGCATCTGAGGGAGCTGAGCCACAGTGAGCAGCCTCTGGGAGGGTTTTGCTTAGACCTAGAGCATTGCAGGAGGAAGCTCATTACTCTGCTGACAGTAATAGTTTGCAGCATCATTGGCTTCCGGAAGGTGAATTGTGAGGGTGAAGTCAGTCACAGACCCACTGCCACTGAACCTGGCTGGGACCTCAGAGAATCTATTCACCTCTGCATAGATCAGGAGTTTAGGGGGTTGTACTGGTGTCCGTTGATGCCAGTTAATAAAGTTAGATCTTCCTCAATGGACACTCTGGCTTGCCGTGCAGGAGATGGTGGCCCTCTCCTCTGGGGTCACAGGTAAGGAGAATGGAGATTGGGTCAGCACAATGTCCCCAGTGGAGCCTGGCATTACAAACATACACAATAAACTGTACCAGATATACTGAGACCATCCCAATGTAGGCCCAGTGCATTGTTGACACTTGTCACCACATTCACAGGCAACACTCCGAATAACCAGAACATAAAAGATAACTGGGTTATTTAAAACCTACAACAAACGCCTTAATTCAAGTGACCAAGAACCCACAGACAGAGGAAGCAATGATGGCCACAATGGGTTCGAAAAATGTCTCTCTCCAGCTCCTCACCTGTAATCCAGAGCAGCAGGATCCACAGCAGGGGAGCCCCTGACCCAATCTCTGAACTGAGCTGAAGGCTGCTCCTCAGGGGCCCTGACAGCCTGCCTTTAAGGATGTATTGAGGAGTCCGGACTATTGTCTGTCAACTTGAAAATAAACTCAGAAAAGCTTGGGTTGGTGCTCAAAGAGGACACCTGCTTTTATTTCACCCAGTGAGGTTAGGAGTTAGTAAAATTTCCTAGGGCAGCTCAAGTATACCCCAAGGGATTCTATGACCTGTTCCACTGATCTTCACCTCCCAGTCTGTCTGAGCTGCTTTGCTAGGGGATCTACGGGGGTTGCCCTGCCATAAGTATGTGAGCTGTTTCAGGAGTTCTTTTGATCCCTTACCTTAAAATTTTGTATTGTCTCAAATATTAATGCATTTATGATTTAATCATTGTCAGAAAGAGCAAGCAGTAGCTTTGCAAAACAGTGAAACAGGGTAGCCTTGTTCATACAGGGAGGGGAATTTAACCCATTGAGTAGATGGCCTTTAAGTCAAGTCTATAAATGTCATCGAGAGCTGAAAAGAATGAGAGTGGTGAACATGAAGCCTTGATGAAGGCTGGAAACCTAAATTAATCAGTGAACTTGCCTCAGTGTGGATAAGGCAAGGTCTCTCCATCTGCTCAGTCCTGCAACCAATGCTGTGTCCACCAGAGGCCCTCGCAGGAAAAGTCATTCCACTGGGTTCCATTCAGAGTAAAGAACGACCAGTCCCCAACTCCCAGTCAATTCATTTTTCTTGTCACATAAGGCTAGAGCTGAGGCACCCCATGTTCTAATACAAGATATGGTATCTTAAAGACATTAGCAATGGTTATATAACTATATATATTTCAGGCTATAAAGTAAATCGGTTTATTTTAGACTATAAAGTAGATTGAATGATTTTCATTTAAAAATATATCTTGGAGGTCAAAGGGTATAAGGAATCAACTGAAAACAACCTAGTAAAGTATTCTACTTAGTGTACTCATGAACAGATACTTATATCAGCCTTTCTAGAACTTTAAAAAATATTATAGCCTAGAAAGTTGACCTTTTTGTTATATGTAAAAGAGTAAATAATGGATTTATTGCCATATGTTTTTCTCTTGTATATTTTTAATTCTACATGATATTGTTT
>NW_007780934.1:0-1109 GCF_000696425.1 Galeopterus variegatus
CTTCAATGCCTTAGACTGAAGGTATGAGAGAAGCAATGTGTAAATGGCATTTAGAGGTAACGTTATTAACGTTAAGAACCTCTTTATTAGACAGTCGTACACAAAGGAATTGTATTTCAGATCCTCTGACACATGACAAATGCCTGCTTCAGACAAGAAGTAAACTACGTCCTCTGGCAAGCAGAATGGAGGGCTGTATCAGCTGGGGGAAGAAAATCCAATTTGCTTTTAAATGCCATTTAAAGACTGCCTCTTTTATACTAACAGCCCAAGTTACTAAAGTTGAGAATGTAAAGTTTAGACATTAAGAAACTTTAGGCAGACCCTGTCTAGGCAAAGAGGTCCCTTCCTCAAACCTGGGCTGGGACAATGCCAGGTGTGTGGGCGAAGACCAGCCCCATTTTTCATGCGTCCTCTTTTTCTCTGTTATACCAGGGGTTTGCAGAATAAACTACTTTGCCACACAGTGAGCAGAATATAAAATCCACTGAATTACAGCCTACTTAGGAGTTTCCAAAAGGCGGCTTTGAGACGAATTCCTGAGGATAAGTAGGACAGGTGGTCACAGAGCTAATGTGTGTACACACATGTAGCGAGCAAAGCCTGTCTTCTGACTGTTAAGCAGCCAGAGGTGGGAAGGGGATGGACGTCATAGTCAACGGCCGCTGTTCCACTGGCTGTGTCTCCCGCCCAGCCCTCTCCGGGCAGTGGTGATTGACCTTAGCCACTTGGTCACAGGCGAGGTGAGGGCTGTGTGGAGTGTGCAGCCTGGATGGGGAGTCAGAGCTGGTGGGGTTGAGGCAGGCTGGGTTGCTGGACAGGGCCAGAGGGACAGGGATCTGGAAGCCAGCAGGCAAGACACAGGGGTGCTCTGAAGCGGAGGGGGGTGATGGGGCCGGTGAACACACAGCACGGAAGTATCACAGGGTCTGATCACAGGGTCTGGGGCTGTGTGTGATGTGGTAGTGGTGGGGTTGAGTGGCAGGGCTGGTGGTGGGTGCTAGCGGAGGGGGACGTCATGGGGAAGTGAACGGAACAGAGATTTAGGGGCAATGGGAGGCAAGAGCCATGATCAAACACCAAGGAGCACACCGATTCCTGAGGCCAGG
>NW_007780934.1:2527-3050 GCF_000696425.1 Galeopterus variegatus
CATTGAATGAGAATTAAGACACCAGAATCCTACTCCCAGTCCTGCTAACTCCATTCCATTCTATTTCAGTCCATTCCATCGATTTCATCCATTCCATTCCATTCCACCATTCCATTCCATTCCATCAGTTCCACTCCATTCCATTTATTCTATTCCATCTAGTCATTCTACTCTATCCATTTCACTCAAGCTATTCCATCCCATTCATTTGATTCACCCCTTTAGATGAGCACCTACTATGTTCTAGGTGCTGGAATGACAAAATTGACACAGTGCTGCCTCTTATGAGGCTGTGGAGGAGATGGATGGTGAACAACATACCATTAGACCTTGGGCCACACCGGGGACAGTGAGGGGGAGTGGACAGACACTGGTCTGCAGATTAGAATACCTTGATTTGATTCTTGTACCTATCACCAACCTTAGAGTCATACTGCGGCGTCATGCGGCTCAGTGTTCTCATCCGTAGACTTGGTGGTTCAACCAGAATAATCTTAAATAGTCTTCCCCAGCTTTGACATTT
>NW_007780935.1:0-671 GCF_000696425.1 Galeopterus variegatus
AATCAAAAGTTACAATTTACATTTTGTTATTTTGTCTCTCTGGACTCCTTTAATTTAGAACAGACCTCAACTACTTTCTTCATGACATCAATTTTTTTTAAGTTAGAGCCTTTAACTACTTATACATTACAGATCAGAGTTACATCATGATCTAAATTTGAGTCCTAGCTCTAGGTTAGCAAATTCAAGGTCAAATAATCTTTAAAACCTGAGTATACGTGTCTGTACTTGAGAGGTCAGAAAATTGCTTTGCAAATTATAAGAGCTATATAGGCTCAGTTGTTTTTAATACCATTATTTTAAAAGTTATTTTGAAAGACAATATGTTTTCATTCTATTATATGATGATTATAATAAATAAAGTTTAAATTGTAACTTCAAAAAATTGGGTCAATGAGCTAATTTCAATAAAAAAATTAACAAACTCTGTATTAGGCCAAACTCACTTTGATCTTTTCTTTTTACCCCATCCTATAGCCTGTATGAGCACAAAGAGAAGGTATTGATATGCATTTTCATACCACCACTGGGATTAAAAATGACTGATGGGATTGCGGACCATGGATACACAGAGAGCCTTCCAGAGACAACATTCTTGCTGGATGCTGTATGATGAATTCCCAGCTCTGGCCTCTTTGCTGAGATTGCTGCGGCTGGGCTCTGGCCCCAGA
>NW_007780935.1:2479-3050 GCF_000696425.1 Galeopterus variegatus
ATAGAAACTACTCAAAATGAATCACGGAGTCAAAAGAAAGTGAAAGAAAAAAGTGAATAGCACATCAGTGAGCTGTGGGACAACTTCAAGCAGCCTAATATACATGTAATTGGAGTCCCTGTAGGAGAGGAGGGAGGAGGGATAAAAAAATTGAAGAAATAATGATGAAAAAGTTTGAAATTTGATGAAAATTATATAACCATGGATCTAAGAAGTTCAATAAAACCTACACATTAAAAAAATGATACCATGACACAATATAATCAAATTGCCCAAACCTTTTACAGGAAGAAAATCTTAAGAGCAGCCAGAGCAAAAGGATATGTTATGTACAGAGAGATAAAATATAAGGATGACATCAGATTTCTCATCAGAAACAATGCAAGTGAGAGGACAGTGGAGGATCATTTTTTTAAGTATTAAAAGAAAAATTTGTACACCTACGATTCTACACCCAGTACAAATTTTTCCAAACCATGGTGAAATAAAGTACTTTCAGATATATAAAAGCTGAAAGCATTCATTCATCATCAACATATTTACACTATAGGAAATATTAAGGGAACTCCTT
>NW_007780936.1:0-406 GCF_000696425.1 Galeopterus variegatus
AAAGTTCACAATCTGGGAAAGCCCTCTAGTCCATACTAGCAAAACTAGACTTCTCCTGATAGAATCAGTATCCACTGGAAAACCTGAAGCAGGGGAGAGACATAATCAGTCAGCTGAAAAGGAGGCAGGAACGTCAATTGCAAGGGTGTAAAAATAATGTCATAAGAAATGATAGGACTTGTACTCTGACAATGGCAGAGGAATGAGACAAAGGCACTGATACAGAAAATTTCTGGGGACTGATCAACAGAACCTAGAAACTGTGAGGAACAGATGATGAATTGAGAATTCATTCTTGAGCAACTTCGTGGACATGGTATCACTCTCAATAGGATCACTCAAAAGGAGAAAGAGATTTGGAGAAAGGATGAAGACTAAAGTCTTGGAAATGTTGATTTTCAGACAC
>NW_007780936.1:2204-3050 GCF_000696425.1 Galeopterus variegatus
ATGAAAAAGAGACAGTACATGCAGTAACTTAATATTTGACTAAGGATTTTAAATGTGATGCAAGTAAAAGGTAAAATTATCAAATAATGAGACAGATTTCGTTTGAGCTATAAAGCTCCCATTGCAGAGAAAAAGGATGACATTTCAATTTTATACAGCAGAACTTTCAAGACTGGCCAGTCAGTTTTTACCCATCACTCGTAAACAGAATTCCATAATGCTTTGTGTTAGCAAAACAATGGAGTAACCATCATTCAGAGCAAAAAGTATCAAATGTTGTTATATACTTGTGATGTTTCCTACCACATGAAGGGAGCTCCATAAACATAATACTCTTCGCCTCTCTTCTCCCATATTCACTAATAACCTCCAAAGGTCCAACAACACCAGGAAGTGGAATGACTTATCCAATTAGTAAATTTAGAAAGAGAATCTGCACATGCTCAGTAAGCCTCTTAGGGACATCTCTTCCATGCTCTATGTGTTGTAGGGGCAGGCCCTGTGTAGGGAACTGTGTGGTGTTCCAGTGCTGCCTTAGACTAGATTGGTGAGTAATCCACTAAATTCTGGGTTCAACAGTAGAAGTCCACTGGCTGCCATAAGCCATAATCTCCAATAGCAGAATGATCAGTGATGGGGTGACTTTTACATCTATCTGCTCAGCTCTTCTCTGCTTATGTCTTCACTAACTCAGATCTCAGGAAAGGAAAGCAAGGGTATCACTTTCTGGGTCCCTCTATTTCCCCACATTATCACGCTCCCAAAATATTAAAACTATTAAGGGCAATAAAGCTATATCAAAGACTAATTTTTGTCTCGAACAAATAGTATAAAAATAATCAGGAA
>NW_007780937.1:0-494 GCF_000696425.1 Galeopterus variegatus
TTCCCTGCATTCCCTCCAAGGAGCCCCTGGTCCACTCCTGGTTTGGTGCTGCCCAATTCGTGAATTGCTGTTTGGTCAAATAAACTCATTAAAATTTTATTGTGCCTCAGTTTACCTTTTAATATCCCAAGACTTCTCTGCACTGTCTTCCCCAACCTACTAGAAGGATGAGCTAGGGAAGGGCCCAAGACTCGAACTCTCAGAAGCCAATGTCTCCAAATATTCAGTAGACAAAAATATGTATTTTTGCATTAAATCTCTAAGTGTAAGTCTTCTTTGGGGAGAAACCAAAAATGAAAGTGAGAAATTTAACAGTATTAATAGGTACTATATATTGAGCTGTTTATATATGCCAGCTGTAAAGCTAAGCACTTTAGCAATGTCTCATTTAACCCTGACAGCAACCTTGGAACAGGGATAGTATTACCCCATCTGACAGATGAGAAAACTGAGGCTCAGAGTTCTTTTTAGCTAGTAAGTAACAGAACTAGAAT
>NW_007780937.1:1938-3050 GCF_000696425.1 Galeopterus variegatus
TGTTGCCTGCTATCCACTTCATCTCCTTCTCCTATGATCAGCTCCTACCCTAATTTCTTATTTTTTGAGCACTGTGTGTAGGAAAGAATTAATATATACAGAAATGGGAAGTCCTGAGGTTGCTAAACAGATGCCATCCCACCTTGTTTTAGGCCACAATAGGATCCTGATGCCTGCCGAAGGTCAACTGTTGGTGAAGTCACAAAATCATTCCTTCATGGTGCTAAAACCCCCTTTAGATTCCTCATCACACCCAATCTTAACCTTGTTGGAGAGAAACATTGCCTTTGCAGAAATACTTGCTTAATTCTGAAGATTTGTGTGGTCTGATCATGCATCAAGGCAGTGAGAATGTTTTCCACCCTTCAAATATTTTATCTTAGTGGTACTAAGAAAAGGATATGGACATTGGTGACAGGATTAGTTAGATTATTTTGGTGTCACAAATAAGCTTTGCTTTCTATTATGAAGTCTATTTAATCATTATGTTGAAAGGACACATGTACTCCGATGTTCATCACAGCTCTATTTACAATAGCCAACGTATGGAACCAACCTAAACGGATGACTAGATAAGGAAAATGTGTATATATACACTATGGAACACTACTCAGCCACAAAAAAGAATTAAATTCTGCCATTTGCAGCAACATGGATGAGCTTGGAGAAAATTATGGTAAGTGAAATAAGCCAGGCACAGAGGGAAAAATAATACACGTCTTCACTCATAAGTGGGAGCTAAGACAGAAAGAAGAAAGGAAAGAAAGACCACAGTGGTGTGTTGGACTTGCAGAGAGAGAGAGAACAGACCTAGGATTTCAGGGGGTGGGGCTGAGGGGGAGGGAGAAGAGGATTATGTATAATCAATAAAAATAAAATAAGATAATAAAAATAAACTTGACTGTAAAAGCAGGAAAGTTGAGTTGTTGTAAACTAGGAATCACCTATATTAAAGAATTTCCCACAAGGGGGTTTGTTTGGGAGAATTATTTGTGTCTGGTCTTAGACCCAGGTAAATTCTCTGGAGAAAAACAAATATTCTATTTTGTACGTTCTTGTTACTGTCACTGTTGGGAAAATAGAATAGTTTAATCAGGGCCCCTTGCCTTGTG
>NW_007780938.1:0-1631 GCF_000696425.1 Galeopterus variegatus
TTTTTTAAGTTTCCTCATATATTTCTACCTAAACATAGCTACTGACTACCATTTAACATTTGTTTTGAAGACTCATGGTCATCATATAACTATGTATTACTAAATTTACTTACTGCTATTACCTATTTTAAAATTAATAATAATTCTTTAATTTCATCAAATAGTGAGTCAATGTTCTAATTTCCAATTGTTTAAGATGTCCTAAGATTTTCTTCATTATCTTTTTATCTAATTTAGAACAAAAATAAGGTCTACACGTTGCAATTAATTAACCTATTCAAACTTTTTTATTCTCTAGATTCCCCTCTATTTCTCTCACCCTCTTTTTATTTCTTGCAATTTATTTGTTGAAGAAATTAGGCTATCTGTCACATAGAGTTGTTCAGAGTCTGAATTTTGTCAACTACAACATGTTCCTATGCCTTTTATATTTGCTGTAAGTTGGCTTGTCTAGAAGCTTGATCAAATTCAGAATTAATTTTTTTTTGGGGGGGGGCAAGACTAATTCATAGGTGAGTTGTATTCTTCCACTATGAGGCACACATTTGTCTCTTTTTGTGATCTTTGCAGCCTTTGACCTTCAATAACTGGATCCATTAATTCATTAGTCTTTGAAAAATGGTGATATTCTACATAGTTTTTACAAAGTGAAACCCTCAGGGAAGAGTGAAGTTTATTTGGTTGTTTGCTCCCAAACCAAATGACTACAGACTGCTAAACTCACTGAATTTGTATCTTTGATATGAATAGTTTCTCTGCATCTCCTCCATGAGTAATTACACACTGATGTTTTCAGGACACACTTGCCATTAATAGTTCCTTCACCTTTTTGATTTGTTGCTTCTAATCTGTTTTATCAACTGGGACCAGACAATTAGGCTCATTTTACAATGGAACAAATAAAATAATAGAGACTGAAGAGCTCTCTTATCAGTTGTGGGATATGCTTAGGTACAGTACACAGACTTAGTGACTCATTTCTGAGTTCTGGGCTATGTCATGACTATTCAAGGTTAACTGGCCCCTGGAATTAGTGTGAATGTCAGCTTTTCCTATATTAACTTTCCAGTCCCCAGGGAGTGTATAACACCACATTATTTCAGGACCTTATCTCTAGGTTCACTCTCAGAATTTTTCTCTCTTGTTCTCCTATTATGCTTCTGTAACATACCCCTGACCACTCCTGGAATTATTTTTTTTTTCCCGTTGAATTCCATCTATCTGTACTTTAAAACACACACCAGATCCCATTTTCTCAGTTAAATATACTTATAACCAGCCTATAGCCACATGTCTCTACACTATTACCCCAAGACACAAAATAAACAGGGCACCTCTCTATAACCTTTAATGTTGGGGGAGGAGGGTTAAGGAAGAGCTTATTTCCTCCTGAAAAGTATTATGAGGTAGAATGGAAAATTTCTATCAATTTTAAGATAAAACATGGCTCTTCAAGCAATTTTCACACCTCTGAGTTTTTCCTCATACTCTAACCACTCCTCAAACTACTAGGGATATGAATTTATAGGCCTCTTTCATTAGAGGTACTTTGGTGGAAACATTTAGGGATGCACTAATTTATACTAATTTTATTTAAATCTAATTTAACGATATCCCTACTGGTGTAACTA
>NW_007780938.1:2210-3050 GCF_000696425.1 Galeopterus variegatus
GCACTAATTTATACTAATTTTATTTAAATCTAATTTAACGATATCCCTACTGGTGTAACTATAGTAATTCAAATGCTTTTTATCATTTAAAACTCCCTCGTCTCAACTTTCTCCACCATGAATACTCATATGTTTATTTACCTACACCTGCGTGGTGTCTGAACTGTGGAAAGTTGGAAAGTTTTCTCAAAGGAGTATCTTGCTGTAATAGTGTAGAGATGTGTGGATATAGGCTGGTTTTAAGGATATTTAACTGAGAAAACAGGATCTGGTGTGTGTAGGTAAATAAATATATGAATATCCCTGGTAAAGAAAGTTGAGACCAGGAAGCGCCATGTGATGGGGTTAAAAAGATGGGCTCTCCAGGCAATAGATTAAAAATGAGAGAAAGACAGTGAAAATCATGATTTTCAGGGAGATGGGTGATAAGAATAAGACAGTGAAGTACTGAAGAAGACTAAGACACCTGCCCTCGTTAGCAGCCTGTTTAGACTTAGTTATTCACTATGGTGGCCACTGGCCACATGCAGCTGGCTACTGAACATGTGAAATGTAGCTAGTATGACCAAGAAATATTAAATTATATTAAATTTTAATATAAATTTTAAAAACTGATACTCAATTCAGTTATTCAAAAGTTTTTAAAAAGTGTGTTTGGAACAATCTGGATATATAAATCTACTTTTTTGATTGTAAATTTTATGGAATGTAAATACAGATGAAGCATTCCCAATGAAAATTTTAGCATTCTAACTGAGATGGCTGTAAGTCTAAAATGCACTCTAGATTGCAAAGGTTTAGTCCAAAAACATGTAAAATGTCACAATAATTTTTTTTTTT
>NW_007780939.1:0-3050 GCF_000696425.1 Galeopterus variegatus
TTCTAAAATCTTTCAAATACAGCTGAATGCAATTCCATTGTTCTGAATACTGTGGCCATTTAGGAGAGAGAACTATACCCATCATTCTCTTCTGAGCAGCGGTGGCTGGAGACATGCAGTGCTCTAGGCTGAATCCTACTTAGGTGGAGTCAGGTCTTCAGGGCTTAGGCAATAATGGAGCTTGTTATAAATTAAGATGCATTGAATTCTGGGTGGAAAATTTAGGACCTCAAAATATTTCTCTCTTCCTGCTAGAAGGGACAAAGCTTTCAGGAAATACAACCATTCACATAACTCTTTGGAGCTCCTTGAAAAGGACTGCTTATTATAGGTGGCATAAAATTTAGATGAGCTACACAAACTATATTTACAGGATCCCCATTAATTAACACCAGAGTTGACTTCCTTTGCCAACAACCTGTTTCTTCCTGATCTCCTGTTGAGTTATGTACCTTTCCCAGCCAGTCTCTAACTGCAGGTTTCCTGTTTTTCTATTTATTTCTTTTTGTTTATTTTATTTTACTCCTTTTTTCTTTTTTGCCTTATTCTTCCTTCCTTTCTTCCATATTTCTTTTTTGCCTTATTCTTCCTTCCTTTCTTCCATATTTTCTTCTTCTTTGTTTTTTTTTCCTTTCTTGCTTTTATCCTTTCTCTTCTTAAATAAAGTATAGCATGGTTCTTTTAAAGACTAATAAATTATGATTTTAATTTTTAATAGCTGGAAAAGCTAAAAAAACAGCTTATGGAAATAAAGGATGCTGAGATGGTCCTATCTGTAGATGGTCTATCCTCTTCCCATCCTAACAAAAGAGGTAAGCTTTCATTTCAAACTTTTAAAATTGACTTCCAAAAGATTATTTTTGTAATTATTTCTGAGGGGGAAGAGATTAAATTGACATTTCTTGATCCTATGGTGGTGATCAAGATCAAAACTCACATTTTTAAAAAAGATTCCTATGGAAGTGTTCCTATGTGAATGTATCTGAGTTTTGTTATGTTTACAACAGTGGGTAGCAAGGTCACACTTCCCCGGTATAAATAATATAGGTCCTTATTGTTTAAAATTCTGGTCTACCCTTGTTATTTTGGCTTGAACACTGAAGGGAGGATTACAAATAAAAATAATCCAATTTTAAGACAATTTAGATTTATAGGGCATCTTCCTTAACAAAAGGAGAACCCTTAGTGCTATAACACTTGATCCAAGGTTTGATTTGTAACATTTAATTTCAGAAAGATTAGTCTTTTGGATTACTTTAAATTTTCATAATTTTCCTAGGAAATTCTTGTTTCTCTGTTTATGTAGTGATGTGAGATTTCCTAAGGCATATTTTGTTTATTTTTACTTGTCCCCTATTGCAGATTTGTCTTTAACATCTGTAAAAAACATTTTTACAATACTACAAAGAGGGAAGAGGATGAACCAGTATTAAACTCTTTGCATATACAAGGCATTTTATATTTTAATATTTCAAACTATAGTGGTTAAGCACTTAGACTCTATAACCTAAGTTCAAATCTTAACTTTGACATTTCCTACCTCTGTGATCTCAGGCAATTATCTAATTTTCTATGCCTCATGTTCTTTGTCCTGAAATGCAGATAATAATAATAATTATGGCAAATACTTGGTATCTTTGCAAACAAATAAGAAGGGAATTAAAAATGTTCAGAAATACAAAGTCTTGAAATGTTGAAAGAGCTAAGTGCTTCTGGATCCCAAACACTATGAAATGGGATTTAAAATGACATTAAGTGACAGAGGATCAGTAAATATCAGTTAGAAAAAAGAACAGAGGAAAAAAAAAAAAAACAGATTGAGTGTGATCTTTAAGATATGTTTTAGATACCTTCAAGGCAGCTGCCATTAAGTTGGGGGTGAGGATGCAAAATAAGTAAAATTGTTTTTTAAAAAAATCTTTGTGTATAGCAAATAATTGAGAAGCTTTCCAAATTTTTGAAAAGCATCATTGTCAAAGATACCATGAATCCTATAATAAAAAATGTCTTTGGCACTGAAAGACAAAATAAACCTTGGGCCTCCAACTTTGCAAGAGTAGGAAAAGACCTGAGAAAACTGCAGTTCCCAAGACAGGAATATTCCCCCAAGTAGGACATGTGTCCAGGATGACAACAGAAAAGCAAAAAAATCAGAAAAGGTGGCTCCAGAGGAGACAGTACAATGGACAAAGAAATTCTCCTAGAAACTAGCAGGCCCTCATCAAGAAACCTTTCTCCATCCCCATTGTAGAAGATCTTTAAAGGGGTTAAATTATATGCTGAAAATAACCCAACTGCTAAGTGACTTAGCTAGTGAGGCTGAAGGAGAAAGTGGTAGGAGATGAAGTGAAAGGTAGAAGGAAGGGAACCTTAAGACTTTTTAAGGACTTTAGCTTTTACTTTGTGTAATATGGGAAACCACTGGAAGGTTTTAAGCATAAGAGTGATATGGAATAAGTTTTGAATCACTCTTGATGCTTTATGGAGAATACACTGTGAAAGAGGGGCAAAGATGGAAGCAAAGACCTTTAATTAGGCCGCTTTAATGGTCAAGGTAATTACACCATGGTAGTTTGGATTAGGGTGGTAGCAGTGAATTGAGAAGGGTTTTGATTCTTAATATATTTTGAACAAAAAGTCAATTCTACAGTCAAAAATTTGCTGTAGAATTGTGTATGGGATGTAAAAGGAAGGCAGGTGTCAAAAATGACCCCGAGGTTTTTGTTCTGAGCAACTACGGAAAAGGGCAATTTTATTGAGCCAGAGATAGCTAAAGGAAGAGAAAGTTTGGAGGAGAAGAGTTGAAATATAGATTTGTTGGACTTTCCTGATCAGTACTGCTGAGGCTATGATGGTTTAACAATTGTAATCCAAATCTCAGAGGCTTAATGCAATGAAGTCCAAGCATGAAGTCCAATGCATGTGGCACAGCACCAGTCTATTTTGGAGCTATGTCATCTAGAATGTTGATAGGTCTTAACTGCCTCTAAGATTGCCAAGGCAGAGGAGAAAGATAAAGGACACATCCCAGTTCTCAATTGTCTATTTCA
>NW_007780940.1:0-806 GCF_000696425.1 Galeopterus variegatus
GTCTAGCTCTTAATCCTGTTCATGACACCAATTGTAAAGCTAGGCAACCATGCCAGTTGTCAGGCTCTTTTACCTGCTGGTAGTCCTGCACCAACTGGGCCAATTGTCGAGCTAGGACTGGGTCTGGAGCCCACAGACCCCTCAAGACCATTCACAGACTGGGTCACAAACCCTTCCCATGCCAGGCTGGACCCGAGGTGAGGGACCTGACCAAACTATTCTATTTTCCCAACAGGGCCTCTAAAGAATGTGCCCCTCTGAATTGTCAGCCTATGAGACAGAACTGGAGTTCCCATCCCCCAACTCTATCAAGGGTTTTCCGGTGAGGATTAACATCCTCACACGTCCAAGTCTGCACATACTCAAGTGCTAAACATGTCCCCATGGGTTTCCCACCTGAAGTGTGAGAAGCCCCAGAGCAGAAACTGACAAACACATGAGGCAGCTCAAGCAAGTACCTGTAAGTAACACCTGTGCAATGGCCAGAGTAAAACTGGAGCTGAGAGGATGTGAGGTGTGACAGCCAGCGGTGTCCAACATAAATACCATGTGCCACAAAACTGACACTGTAGTTCTATCATCTATTGACATGAAAGACATCTGTTCTATCTTGATAAGAGAACAACACAAGTTACAAAATGCTATGTATGGTATCATCCCATTGGTTTTAGATGCTAGCTTTAGTTTCTAGAAACAGAGTCCTTCAAGATAGCTTTTAAAGAGGAGGGGGTGGTTTAGTGAAAGAATTAATGGAGTAATAAGGGAAACAGGGATCTCAGAGGAACCATGGTATGACAGCCCTCAGC
>NW_007780940.1:2555-3050 GCF_000696425.1 Galeopterus variegatus
TCAGTAACTAACCATAGTTGAAGAGCTGAATGAATGCACTGGTATTCATGGTAAAAGCTCCTGAGAGAAGAACACTGATTGGACCGGCTTGTCCTTTTTATCAGATCACATGATAGTCACTTGCCAATTTATAGCCACCTCTCGGGCCTGGAACCCTTCCCTAGTTCAGTAAGATATAACAAGGTGGGGGTAGGTTTTGCAACACAAAACATGGCCACCTTGTCCCACCCCTTCAGCAGGGATGATGGGCAAACAAAATTAACAAAGGATTAACACTCTTTGGGTGTATAAAACCCTTTAGAAACCCATAGACTCAAGTCATTCAGTTGCAGAGAAACATCAGAGCAGCATTCTTGCACTTCTCAAAGAATATTAAAGGAGAATCCAAACACATAGTCCAGAGAAACGCATTAAAATCTCATCTTGCCACTTCCTTCTCAGTCTATCTGGAATTCTCTGGAGCCTCTCTTTTTCCAGCCCCAGAAGCTCTCTCAT
>NW_007780941.1:0-916 GCF_000696425.1 Galeopterus variegatus
GGCACTGTGTTGTACTCTTTTATCAGGGCAATATCCCATTCATGGTTCATGACCTAATGATCTCCTCAAAAGTCTCACCTCCTAATACCATCACCTCAGGAGTTAGGATTTCAACATGTGAATGTTGGCAGGTCACAAATTTTCAGATCAGACTACTTTTTAACTGCCAAAAGCCATGCATGGTCTTGCTCTTGGCTAAGCCTCTTATCTCACCTCCAACAGCTCTCCCTCTCACTTTTTGAGCTCCAGCCACACCAGCCTCTGTGCTATTCCTCCAGTCCACCAGCTATGTTCCTGCGTGGCCTTTGCCCTTTGCTTTTCTGTGAATGAACCCTCTTCCCCAGATATCCACATTACTTACTCCCTCACTTCCCTCAGGCCTTTCTCAAACATCATGTTATCTAAAAGGCCTTCCATATTCCCTACTTCCCCTACCCTGATTTTTCTCCTTAGCACTTATTGCCACCTGAAACAGTAACTATCTGACTCCCCTTATCAGATGAGATTGGGCGCGTTCAGGGTGGTATGGCAGTAGACTGACTCCCCTTATGAGTAGGAAAGGTCCATGAGGGCAGGATTTTGCTCTGTTCCCTGACATAGTCCTAGTGTTTAGAAGAACAGCTGGTACATAACAGGAACTCAACTCTTGTCGAATAAAGTGCCTTTAATAGAAATGATGCCTTACTAATTTACTTGTACATACACCTTTCCTTTTTTCTCTCCCAACTTGAATAAAAGCAGAACACCCACCAGAGGAAGCAAAGGCAGAAAATGACCATTCTCCATCAAGGTGGTTTTCAGTTTCTGATAATGCTAACCTTTGCCCCTGAATATATACAAATTTAAAACTCAAACCTCGGGCCGGCCCGTGGCTCACTCGGGAGAGTGTGGTGCTAATAACACCAAGGCCCCGGGT
>NW_007780941.1:2750-3050 GCF_000696425.1 Galeopterus variegatus
GGCAGGCAAGAGCTGACCAGGGATTTGAAGCTAAGAGACAGGGTACAGTGATCCAAGGATAATCCACTTGTGAACTCATCTGGGTAAACCCACTTCACCACTGAGGACACAACTAAGCTATATGGTAACTGCTAAACTACACTGCTGGGAAACAAGCTCAAAGAAAGAGAAAGCAATCTTAGACATGGAGCAGGAGAAAAAAGACAAATCTCAGAGGGGGTTACTGTTCCTGGATCTTCTAGAAACTGCTTTTCTAGTACTAGAACCTGCTGAGAGACTCTGACACTGCTACCGTATGGG
>NW_007780942.1:0-337 GCF_000696425.1 Galeopterus variegatus
TCTTGTAAGTGTTAGGTTGCAATTATTTTGAAATGATCATAATGGAATTATAAGCAAACTTTTATGAAATAGTAATGACATGTAAGGTTAGATCACTTCTGTTTTTACATAACTACTGACAAAACTAAAACTAGAAGCTGAGTATCCAAACTCCAAATGTGGTGCTCTACTCTCTAGACCAGTGGTTTATTGAAAAAGGGTCCCAGGACCAACAGCTTAAGCATTACCTGGGAAATGGTTAGAAATACTCATTCTCAGGCTTTATCCCAGACCTATTGAGTCAGAAACTCTGAGGATGCAGCCCAGAAATGTATGATTTTAAAAGCCTTCCAGTTGA
>NW_007780942.1:2280-3050 GCF_000696425.1 Galeopterus variegatus
TTACTATTCAAATGTCTTTGTGGAAAAAGAATGCCTTGTTAAATAACAGTAGTTTTCCCAAATGATATTGGGAAAAGGTCAAGGGAATGCAAAGAGTTCAGAGAGGCAATAAAGTCATTCCACTTTTAGTAGTGTTGAAAGAGAGTGCTTACATTCAGTTGCTTTACCTTCTAATGTATGCATTGATTTTTCTGAAAGCCCTAGCTCTGATCACCTTCAATCAAGGTTCTTCAAAACCCCTGATTGCCTACCAAATTAAGAACAAATTCTTAGGTGGGTCATTCAAGGACTTCCATTAAATGACCCCCACTCCACCCCCGACCATCATTTTCTGTGAAGAAGGCATTGCTGTCACAACACTAGCACTATTTCTGCACATGCAGACTTCCCATCTACCAATTTCTTTTTTTAACGGCTGGAATTTTGCAAACCTCTATGTAAAGACATCCCCAAATCTGGGAAGAGCTTGCAGCTTATTTCTAATAATCTCTTGATTTCAAGTCCTATTTGCACCACTTGCTAAACATGTAATTTTGGGAAAATTATTTAGCCTAACTTAACTCAGTTTGCATACCTAATATAAAGATAATGTATATCATGAATATATTATCACAGATACCTCTGCCTGACAGAAAGTAAAAAAGGATAGAAGAAACCAAGGTCAAATACCATCTGTCACTGATTAACTTTGAGATTCCGGGAGAAGCAATACACCTTCTTAGTTCCAGTTTCCTCATTTGTAAAACAGGTACAATAATAACCAACTTCAT
>NW_007780943.1:0-421 GCF_000696425.1 Galeopterus variegatus
TTAATGCTCAGCATCTGGGCTGTCCTGTGGTCACTTGAGTTGCCTGGTTGAGCCCAAGTCTATTTTTACTTGGGAGGAGGCAGGAGAGTCTGGATGGTTCCCAGATCCCAGATTCTGAGTCTCAGTATCTTTGGGAAATACTGGAAATTCTGGTGAGGATCCTGGGAAGACCACTTGCCTGGTACCTGAATGCTCCATGTGGAGTACTGGATACATTTATGTTTGGCAGAAAAAGAGCTGGGTTTGAATTCCTGCTTTTTTTTTTATTATGCATATTCATGTGGTACAAAGCTGACTGTCACAACTTGTGCCCAAGATTTTATGACCAGACCAATACTATCAGCATATCCATTGCCACCAATTGTGATTATTCCCCTTGTCTGCCACCCAAGTAATCCCCAACCTCCTTCCCGTTCCTCCC
>NW_007780943.1:2107-3050 GCF_000696425.1 Galeopterus variegatus
TGCTAGAGTTCCTTGTACATTCTGCATTATCCCTTGTCAGATGTATAGCTTGCAAATGTTTTATCTCCACTCTGTTGGTTGTCATTTCACTATTGATTGTTTCCTTTGCTGTACAGAAGCTTTTTAGTGTGATATAATCCCATTTATTTGTTTCTTATTTTGCTGCTTGTGCTTTTAGGCTCCTGATCATAAAGTCTGTGTCCAATCCTACTTCCTGAAGTGTTTCCCCTATATTTTCCCATAGAAGTTTTATAGTTTCAGGTCTTTAATACATTTGGAGTTGATATTGGTGTATGGTTAGAGGTACAGTTCTAGTTTCATTCTTCTGCAAGTGGATAGCCAATTTTCCCAGCACCACTTATTGAAGAGACAGTGTTTTCCCCAATGTATGTTTTCATTGCCTTTTTAAAAAATCAATTGGGTGTAAGTTTGTGGGCTGATTCTGGGTTCCCTGTTCTGTTCTACTGATCTCAATGTCTATTTTTATGCCAGTACCATGCCATTTTGGTTACTATAGCTTTATAGTATAATTTGAAGTCACATATTATTATGCCTCTGGCTTCATTTTTATTTTCATTTCTGCTTAGGATTTCTTCGGCTATTTGAGGTCTTTGCTTGGTCCATAGGAATGTTAGGATTTTTTGCTTTTGTATTTCTGTGAAGAATGTCATTGGTATTTGATAGGTATGGCATTGGATCTGTAGATGTTTTGGGTAGTATGGACATTTTCACAATGTTAATTCTTCCACTCTGAGAGCATGGAATGTCTTTCCACCTTTTCATGTCCTCTCTAATTCCTTTCAACAGTGTTTTCTAGTTCTCATTGTAGAGATTTTTTATGTCCTTGGTTAAATTTGTTTCTAGATATTTTGTTACATTGTACTTGTACTTTCACTTTTTTCAATAAATTTTTTGATTTCCTGCTTTATTTCTTCTTTGATCC
>NW_007780944.1:0-1399 GCF_000696425.1 Galeopterus variegatus
TTCATAGATTAAGTGCCCTTAATCAGCTCGTCTTACACTGCAGTGTAAAGTTTCTTCCCGGTTCCGTAGAGAACTCGATTTTCATTTGCAACCCTCGATCACAGAACAGTAAGTGGATTCCCAGGAAATTTCATGAAGAGGACTGATAGTGCAGAGATGGGGGATGGGGGGTGGGAGATGTTCAGCTAATTGATTAGTTTAGAATCTTCTAATTTCCATAAGGAATGGAGGAGCTCAATCTGTATTTCTCCTTCTTGGCATGGTATTCTCACAGATCGTCTGATGTTTCATTATCATCTCAACAGAACAGCTCATGTGTAATTCTGCTGAATAGAATATCCATTGTGTTTTTGCCATGTGCATTATTACTTCCTGATTAAATTATTTTGACTCTATTAGTTGATTATCTGAGAGCTTGAGGAGTGATAAGAGGAGAGTGTCTCTGAGTCCTGAATTTTCAGTGCCACCGTCCTCCTCCCCCAGTGCTAATATACTGGGCCTTGAGGACCTTAAATGACTGGCGTTAATGTCCTCTCCTAATAAAACTTTTGGGCAGAATGCTCCCTTATTCACAGTTTTCCCAGTCCTTACATGTGGCCAGTGTCATTGTTTTCTGTCTGTCGGTGCTAGTTCTTTGCTTGGTTCCAGGGATAATTTGCGCACTCATCATCCCGGGGTTTTTATTTTCCCGCCCCAGACTTCCCAGGGGAGTCTTCCCAGTGGATTTGAAGATTCCCAGCTACTAGCATGAGGATTTGCACATACGCATGCAAAGCGGAGGTGAACAGATTGTGTTCATTTGCCAAAATAAGCCTCTTTGGTGTCCCCCACTCCCTAAAAATAACATCATTCCTCCAAGTGATAGCAAAGAAAACACCACAGAGCAGGTTTTTCTCACAAACATACACTGCCTGAACTGCACGGTCCTGCGGCTGTCGCTGCAGCTGTTGGCTGATCCCCAGTGCACGACTCCTGGGAACAGGAGGCGCGTGTGGCCCACAGCGGAGCCTGGCTGTGGACAGGGCTGCTGGCTGCCGCTCTCCTACCGCTGGAGGACCTGGGATCTTCACAGGAGGCAGCATGGTGTACAGGAGACGGGTTTTGCTGTCTTGACCTTCCAGTGACCAGCTCTGGATGTGCTGTGTGCTTTTTTACCATGTGTTCATTCGCTAAGTATTCTGGAACTCTAGCTATGAGCGGGGTGAAGAGCTAGTTGTGAGAAGAGCAGCAGCAAGTCGAGGTCCCTGCCTTCTCTGGGAGACACACGGGACAACTGTGAGGTTAACACACGCACGTGCTAGATGGTGCCTTCGGATGATGAGGGGGCGTTGGTGGGCAGGTTGAGGAAGTCTCTTGTAGAAAGTGTTGAGAAGGATGAGAAGGGATTCTCTAAGCAGAC
>NW_007780944.1:2803-3049 GCF_000696425.1 Galeopterus variegatus
ATGGTGGCTGTGGAGAGGAAGGAGAACTCAAGAGAGACACTTGATAGGATGCAGTGACCAGTTGGATGTGGAGAAGAGTGAGAGGGAGGGGGAGGCGTCTGCATCGTTTCCAGGCTTCAGGCTGTGCTGCTGTTGGTTGTGAGGCTATAAACCACGAGGACATACAGGAGGCAGAGCAAGTGCCGGGAAGATGGCAGGGTTTTGTTTTGGGTGCCTGTGGATTTGCAGGTGATTTTTCCAAACCAA
>NW_007780945.1:0-3049 GCF_000696425.1 Galeopterus variegatus
ATGATAAAAACTCTCATTAAATTAGATATAGAGGGAAACTTTCTCAGCATAATAAAGGCCACTTTTGAGAAGCCCAGAACTAACTAACACCATAATCAATGGGGAAAAATCGAAACTTTTCCTCTAAGATCTGGTACAAGGCAAGGAAATCCACTCTGACCACTTATATTCAACATTGTTCTAGACACTAGCAAAAGCAATCAGGCAAATAAAAGAAATAAAAGCATTTATATCAGAAAGGAAGTAAAACTATCCCTATTTTCA
This sequence comes from Galeopterus variegatus, assembly GCF_000696425.1. Taxonomy (NCBI): domain Eukaryota; kingdom Metazoa; phylum Chordata; class Mammalia; order Dermoptera; family Cynocephalidae; genus Galeopterus; species Galeopterus variegatus. Next base: position 265 of record NW_007780945.1, read on the forward strand.
GGTAATATGATCCAATCTGTAGAAAACCATAAAGATTCCAAACAAACAAAAAAGCTTAAAACTAATAAATGAATTCAGTAAAGTTACAGGATATAGTAATTGAGTAAGGGACACAAAAAGTAATTGTGATTTGTAATGATGAACATGTTAATAATTGGATTTGATCATCACATACAAAAATAATGATATTCAACTCTGTACCTCATAAATATGGATAAATTAAATAAATAAATAAATAAAGCACTTAGAACAACAACCAAAAAAAAAGGAATGATATATTAGGAATAAATTTAACCAAGAGGGCAAAACATCTGTACATTGAAAACTGTAAAATATTGATGAAAGAAATTGAAAAAGACATAGACAAAAAGATATCCCATGTTCATGGAAGAATTAATGTTATTAAAACATCCATACTATCCAAAGTGATGCATAAATTCAATGCAATCAGTATCAAAATTCCAATGGCCCTAGAATAAAAATGATGGTGAAAGGTAATGTGCATTTGTTATTTTGAATGATATTTATTACTACTCCCCAGGGGATTGTACTACAACTTAACGGTAAAGTGTGAGAATACCAATCCATACAACTGATACTACAGAGATATCAAACATTTGGATCTTTTTCAATCTAAGCTGTCTTTTTATATTTAATCCATTTTCGGTTTTAATAACAAAAAAAAATAATGCTTAAATACAGACATTCTTTTCAAAAAGTCAAGATATACTGTTAAGAAAAACATTTTTTGATTTTGAAGTTATAGACTATGTAACCATTTTTCCTTAAATATTTAGGATTCTTTATTTTTTCCTATTTTAAAATATATTATCAGGAATGAAAATAGGTTGTGACATTTAATTTTCTTATAGGTAGACATATTTTAAAAATTAGCTGCACCCAAAGTACTTGTCAATTGCAATACGTTGCCATAAGTATGTTTTTCAGGAGATCAGGAAAATAATTTCATGCCATTTGGTATTACTGTCTGAGTGCCACTTTCCAAGAAATCCCAAATACTGCCAGTTCTGTAATATCTACTTTTTCTTTGAGAGCTGTTTTACTTCCCTACTCTGATATCCATTTCAATATTTTCCTATTGCATTTCTTGAACAAATGGGCACACAAACATGTTGTTTTAATTGACTGCCATTTTACAAAGTGAGTTAATTTCAATCTAAATAGAAACTTGACAACCTTTTACTGAGTGTTTTTTATTTTATTCAACTTGATATTATCTAATAGATTAATAAAATATTTCAGGTTTTAATTTTCCTTCAGAAATTGAATAGATTGCTAAAACTAAAAAAAAGGTGTTAAAGTAAAAGTTCAACACTTGCTTACAAAGAGAGTTGTAACTTGAAAAATGCTTTAAATATCACTTAGTATCACACATTAACAGAATGAGGGATAAAAGCCACATGACCATAGTGTTTTTTATTTTATTCAACTTGATATTATCTAATAGATTAATAAAATATTTCAGGTTTTAATTTTCCTTCAGAAATTGAATAGATTGCTAAAACTAAAAAAGGTGTTAAAGTAAAAGTTCAACACTTGCTTACAAAGAGAGTTGTAACTTGAAAAATGCTTTAAATATCACTTAGTATCAAAATTTGACTAGACCATTGTTTGTGGGGGACAGAATAAAATATTGCAAACTGTACTATTTATTTGAGATAAATATTTCCTTTCTAGAACATGCGGTCTATGAAGAGCTATGGAGACAAAGACATTTATCTTTTGTGTTTATTGCTATTTTAACAAGACTTAAACAATGTGAGACAAGCACTAAGTGCCTGACAAATATATGTGAATAAATGCATAAATGTAAATTAATTTTAATTTCTATCAAACAAATTTATTATATATAATTAATTATAACAAATTTATAATAATTTGATATAAATTCTTGACATGATTGATAATCATTGATGATTGATAATAATGTACTGATATAATTAATAAATAATTTAAAACTTGTATTGGGTTAGAATTATAAATATAGTGGTATTAAAATATGGACTGTGCATTTTAAACTAAACTGTTTTGTTTTTCACAAAGGTTCAATTTATACTTTAATGATGTATATGCGACCTGATGGTCATCATTTATAATGTGTGGATCTTTCTCCTGCAGCTTCAGAGTAACTTGATTTTTATTTCTGATTTAGCATTTTAATTATGCTAGCCACTAGCCCAGTTAAATTTGGAAGTGTGTGTATTGTTGCTATTGACTCAATCTTTTGGCAGGAATCACATTTAGAGAGATGTATAGAGCAATGCGTACTCCCAAAGTAAAGATAGCCAAAATTTCCCCAAACTATAGTGAAAATTTGACTAAAGTCTCACATTATTCTAGATTATAATCTCTTTTTATCCTCATGGCTATTAAAATAATTCAACAATCATGAAATATTTCTTAGATTCTTGTATTAATCTCTTTTGTATTCCAATCATTCTTCCATCAATCCCTCTACCTTGTACCCAAAGACATTCTTTACATAATTTGATCCCCCTAAATAACCTAAATTTCCTTTCTATTCTTTTAATATTTCATTGTGCCGTTCACAATCTGACCCCAACTTCCCTTCTCAGATTCTCCGTTGACACTTCTTTCCACACCTTCTAACACCTTACCACACCCCGAATACTTATCATTGCACGTATGCAGACATGCTTTTGTCTATCAAGCATTCTAGATATAGTATCTAAGGACTTTTGACTTGTCCAGACCTACAAAAATGTGTGAAACCTCAAAAAACTGTTTACTACAATAATGAAAA
>NW_007780946.1:0-368 GCF_000696425.1 Galeopterus variegatus
ATGCAGCTGTATTTGGAATAGGGTCTTTAAAGAGGTAACTAAGAATGGCAGCAAGTCTACATACTAGGGAAGAGATTGCCTTTTCAACAAATGGTGCTGGGAGAACTGGATAATCATATGTAGGAGAATGAAACTAGACCCGTATCTTTCACCATACACTAAAGTCAACTCAAAATGGATTAAAGAATTAAATATACACCCTGAAACAATAAAACTCCTTAAAGAAAACATAGGGGAAACACTCCAGGAAATAGGGGTGGGTACAGAATTCATGAATAGGACCCAAAAAGCACAGGCATCTAAAGGTAAAATAAACAAATGGTATTAAATCAATCTAAAAAGCTTCTGCACAGCAAAAGAAACAATCA
>NW_007780946.1:2413-3049 GCF_000696425.1 Galeopterus variegatus
TTTTTTTGTGACCGGTAAGGGGATCGCAACCCTTGGCTTGGTGTCGTCCACACCGTGCTCAACCAGTGAGCGCACCAGCCATCCCTATATAGGATCCAAACCCGCGGCAGGAACACCGCTGTGCTCCCAGCGCCGCACTCTCCCGAGTGAGCCACGGGGTCGGCCCATAGCCCTTGCTTTCTGACAGCATCCAACCCAGAGCAAAGCCAGACTTTGTCTCCCCATAGTCTCTCCCCAAATCACCCAGCAAAAGCCCCAATCCCAGAATAAATCCTTTGTAATGTCAAAAAAAAAAAAGAATGAGGTCATTATGGTGGGCCCTAATCTGATCAACTGGTGTCCTTATAAGAAGAGGAAATTTGGATACAGACATGTACAGAGGGAAGACTATGTGAAGACACAGGGAGAAGACAACCATCCATAAGCCAAGGAGAGAGTCCTCAGAAGGAACCAACCTAACACCTTGATCTCAGACTTCCAGCCTCCAGAACTAGAAATAAATTTTAGTGGTTTCAGCCACCCGGCCTGCAGTTCTTTGTTGTGGCAACCCTAGCAAACTAACACACACGCAAAGACTTTTGATGTATAATTAAATTAATAAACAGGACTGGTCCATGGAGATGCAAAATAATATAA
>NW_007780947.1:0-975 GCF_000696425.1 Galeopterus variegatus
ATTTTAGAGTGGCAAATAAATTTTTCAGAGTGTCAGATATATTTTCTCTTTTCCCTTTTCCTATTTTACTGAGATAATTGGCCTTTGTAATTCTTCCCCTCAAGGTTTACAGCCTGATAGAAAGTAAAAGCAGCCTGAAGAAACCTGCCTTTTACATAAAGCCTAAAGCAACAGAGAAGATTATGTCAGATACCCTGGAGAGGAAAAAAGCAAAGTAGGAATGCCTGGTTGGAGAAAGAGATGCCTGTAGGTCCCTTCAGTAGTACAGACCATAGCTGCCACCCAAGGAGGTGGCCAGACCTAAGACAGTAAGCTCAAATCCTAGCAAAGAGCCCACACCCCATATGTGACATAGAAATGAGAGTTCCTGGACTTCAAGAGTCTGCTGTGGGCTTAGAAAAGATGATGATAGTAATAACCATAACTGAATGAAGAGTCAGGAGCCTTCTCCCATTTTCTGAGCATTGCAAACTCTCCTTGCATGATCTTATGAGGGGATGGGAGACTAATAAAGACTGATAAGGAATTTCCTAGCACCATTTTGGAGTAGTGGTTTAAAGTCTTAATTGGTTTGATTTAAAGAATGTAATGAATGAGGCAGTTATTTCATACTTCATTTGGGGGACTTGGAATCATACAACTGTAACTGTAAGTTCCATAAGGACATGTCTTATATCTGTCTTATTTATAACTGTATCTCTAGCCATAATGCCTACATATTGCACGTGCTCAATATTGACTGAATTTAATTAGAAAGTGAAAATACAATGAGAATACTGATAAAGTATTGAGGGAAATATAAACTGTAGCTTGGGAGATACTGAAAAGACTTATTGAAGAGAAAACATTTGAGATGGGAGTCGTAAGAGGTAGTGTCTGGCAGAGCCTTGGTATTACAAAGACCTCAGCACTCGCTCAGCAGGACTTCATTCAGCTGCCTAGGGAGGCTGGACATGAATTCTGAAATGACTCTCA
>NW_007780947.1:2613-3049 GCF_000696425.1 Galeopterus variegatus
ATCTTTATTTTATATATAAACTTATTATAAAAAGTCATAAAAAGAGAAATACAATTAAAGTAGAACTAATAATAAAATTACATTGTTCCAGGTTAATAAAAATGCTGCAGGAAATAAAAGAGAATTGCATGGAAAACATGATTTTAACCCATGTTTTGGTGCAAACCAGAAAACTGCATTGACATAAGCCAGCCCATAAATGATCGCTGGAACAAACTTATTTATCCTCAGAGAAACTTAGGTTTGGATACTACCATTTCTAACAAGCACCATCCTGACTCAGCTAAAATTTCCCCAAATATCTGCTAGTTCTGTTTTCTGCTTTGGGCCCTAGATCACCCTGGTGTGTTGTAACTTAGTATTTGGTTTCCAAACTTCACAAACTTGGCCAAGTTTTTTACAGGCAAGCAAAATTAAGTTTAGGTTTACTTAGAAA
>NW_007780948.1:0-3049 GCF_000696425.1 Galeopterus variegatus
CAAGACTAGCAAAGCCAACTAGCAAGCTTCCCCTGGAAGGGCCACAGCTAACAGAAAGAAGAACACAGAGGTTGGTAAATCTTCACAAGGGCCATGCACAGCCTCCCCACAGGAAACCTTTGGAGTGCTGGGGAGAAGCTGAGCCATCAGGAGAGCACAGGGGTACAATGTAGGCAACTGATCTGCCTTCTGATCTGCACGAGCACCACACAGCGGAGACTGATCAGGGTGATAGCACTGTAGGGGATGCAGTTTACAGGAAAGACTCAGTCTTGGGGCTGGAATTTCCACACAGCCCAGTTGTGTCGGTGGTGACCTCATAAGACCAGGAAGTGATTAAAAGGATGACAATTAAAATACAGACAGCACGGGCCGGCCTGTGGCTCACTCGGTAGAGTGCGGTGCTGATAACACCAAGGCCACGGGTTCGGATCCTATATAGGGATGGCCGGTTTGCTCACTGGCTGAGCGTGGTGCTGACAACACCAAGTCAAGGGTTGAGATCCCCTTACCGGTCATCTTTAAAAAAAAAAAAAAAAATACAGACAGCACAAAAAGCTTTTCCCAGTTTGAGAAACAGTGGCAAAAGAGCAATTTAGTTTAAGCACAGAGCTCAAGTCCTATTCCCTGAAAGAAGTTCCCCCTAGTTTGAGAATTAACCACAGGACAGTAAACTAGTTTTAGTGCAGTGTTTAAGTGGTGGCAGTAGCTATTAATCCACCACAGAATGGAAAACACACACACACACACACACCAGAGACAAAGCTCTGATATTAACCAGTAAAGGTCTAACACCACCAAAGAACACCCATAAAGTCTGGAAGAGGTAGCCATCTCCTCAAATGCCCAGGCATCAATGTACAGACACAAAGATGAAGAAAGAGGAAAGAAATATGACACCACCAAAGGAAACAAAAAAAGCACCAGCAGTGGACCCAGAAGAATAGTAGAATTTATGAAATGTCTGACATAGAATTCAGAATAACTCTCTTAAGGATGTTCAGGGCATCACAAAAAAAAATAGATAAAAAATTAAATAATATCTAGAAAACGATTCAGGAGCAGAATAAGAAACTTGACAAAGGAACAGAATCAATTTTTTAAAAAAACAGAAATTCTGGAAATAAAGAATATTGATGGAGTTTGGATGTGTTGTCCCCTCCAAAACTCATGTGGGAATTTGATCTCCAATGTGGCAATGTTGGAAACTGATTGAGTCATGGGGGCGGATCCCCTACTCTCCCTGGGGAAAGGGGGTTTAATGAGTGAGTTCTCCTTGATTAGTTCCCACAAGAGCTCATTGCTTAAAAAGACCCTGGCACCTTCTCTCTCTCTCTTGCTTCCTCTCTTGCTTCCTGTCGCCATGTGATCTGCTTGTGAGATGGTAGACTATCCCATCTCAAAGATTTAGATTTACTGAGGGGTTTTTAAAGGAGGGGTTGAGGGAATGGAATGTGGGAGGTTGAAAGCAGGAGACAAGGAGATGTGAGTTACGAGGGGGGGTCCGTTTCTATGGGTCAAGTACAAGGTCTCGTCAAGGCCTCGTCTAGTTTCTGTTCTCATCTTCACTGTTATCTCAGGACCCTGCAAGATTTTGATTTGCGCCAGTGTACTTGGCTGGTGCCCAAGGTCAGCTCCCAGTCGTTTGGCCTTGATCATTTCTCAAAACTCTACAAGTCTCAAAGAAAGAACTGTTCGCTTTGCAAAGTACTAATCAGCTTCTCGGCCTTGTTTTCCCACTTAGCGAGCAACATAAGAAAGTCAGGGGATGGGAAGAAAGAGTGGAGAGAAAAAAACCTATCCTTTTTAAAATACTGCCCCCCTCCATAGCCCAGGCAGTTTTAGGTTCCAACATGGCTTCAGCCCTGCTCACTCCAACAATATGATAAAATGTGGTTGTGCTTTGGAAAAAATAAAAAGGAGAGGAAGGTAAAGAGGATCAGACAGATCAGAATGGGATGGGGACAGAGAGGAAGGAAAATAGCAATGTTAAATGGTGTGGTCTGGGTAGACCTCTCTGAGAATATGACATTTGATCAAAATATGAAGAAAGTGAGGGAATCTGAGGAAAGAGCATTCCAGGGAGAGGGAACGGTCCATGCAAAGGCCCTAGGGAGGGAGCAGTCTGGAAACAGTATAATATGTGCTTAAAAACCAATGCCACAGAAGTTGTCCTTGGATGATCGCGTGTCGTTAACAAATGAGTGCTGTTCCAACATAAATATTGGTAGATATTTTTGTTTACATTAATAAGTAAGACCAACGTGAAGCAGTGAACTCAGAACTTTACCCATTCAGTAATAATATGAGTGACTTCTTTGCTAAAATGGATGATGGTTTTTGAATACCCAGAGAATATTTCCTCAAACTGTTACACTATTCACAATGTAAAGGCTACAGATGCAACATTCTTTTAAGTTTAATCTGCATTATTAAAATGTTCTCAATAACTTTCTAAGTCTAGACAGTACATCAGAACAGTACCTAAAGTTCTGTTTGTAGCATTTGCCAATTTCTGTGGTGTAAATGTTTCTACCATGGCCAATTTCAGTCAAGCTACCAACATGTCATCACTGAACACAGAGTTGGAAAGAGATAACCAGTGACATAAGACTATTCAGCATTTTCTCCATACAGATACAATAAACATAAATAACCCTGAGAGTATAAATAATAGTAAAATCTAGAAAAAAAATTTGGAAATGAGCTTTGCATATTATCTTTGTTTTTAACATAGTTTATTTAATTGTAAACTTATATGTGCTCATTTTTAATAATGGCTATGTTTAACAACCAGCTCACAAAATTCCTGAAAATATAATAATTAGCTCTGAGTTGGTTCCAGCAAACCAAAAAAAAATCTCCCTTAAAAACTCTGGCCAGTTTGTGTGTATCTAGCTTTATCTGTATACGGGTGAAATCAGTGAGTCTTTAGAAATTACTAGTACTTCCACAACAGAAATTGGGTTAATTTTGGTTTTAGTTGTCTTTTTTTTTTTTTTCCTAATTTTATTTTGTCAATATACAATGAGGTTGATTATTGTGGACC
>NW_007780949.1:0-3049 GCF_000696425.1 Galeopterus variegatus
TGGAAGAAAGACCCTGAAGGCATTCCAGAGATCTTTGAGGCTGCCCCTCCCATCACAGACCCAGTGGCCTAGAATGACAATGGTTTTGGGTAACAAGCCTGGGGCCCACTCCATGGAGTTGCTGCCCAGGGCCATCTCAGGATGCTGCTCTTACACCCTGGCTGTTCCAGCTGCTCCAACCATGGACAAATTGGCCCCAGGTGCTGCTGGACCCACTGCTTCAGAAGATAAAAGCCAGAAGCCTTGGCAGCATCCATGTGGTGTTAAGTCTGCAGGCTGGCAGTCTGTGAAATGCAAGAGCTATGAAAGCAGCTCAATTTCAAAGGATGCAAGGTAAAGCCTGGGGCCCCAGGAAGACATTTGTTGCAGGGGCAGAGTCACCACAGAGAGCCTCCACTAGAGCAATGCCAAATAGAAATGTGGGCTTGGAGTTGCAGTAAAGAACCCCACCAAGGGTACGCCTAGTGGAGCTGTGGCAGCAAAACCATCACCACGACCCCAGAACTGTAGAGCTACCAGTGTGCAACACCAGTCTGGAAGAAGTGAGGCACAGACTGAGCCCAGGAAAGCTGGGACAGGGCTATTATGCAAGGACTTGTAAGCTTGACCTCTGCACTAGTGTACAGAAGATGTCGGACATGGTGTCAAGACAGATTATTCTCCAGCTTTAATATTTAATGCCTGCCCTGCTGAGTTTCAGATATTCTTAAGACCTGTTACCCTTTCTTTTGGCCTGTTTCTGCCTTTTGAACAAGAATATGTACCCTATGCTTTTCCCATCATTGTATCTTGGAGGTAGATAACTTGTTTTGATTTCACAGATGAGACTTTGGACTTTTTAGCTGGTGCTGGGACAAGTTTAGACTTTGGGGCTATGGAGATGGAATGAATGTAATTTACACATGGGAAGGACATGAATTTTGGGGGCCAGGGGAAGAATGCTATGGGTTGAATGTGTGCCCTAAAAGTTCATGTTTTGGAAACTTGATCCCCATTGTAACAGTGCTAAGTGGGTGGAAAATCCAATTATAGTGTTTGAAAGGTGCAGCCTTTGGGAGGTGCTGTGGATTGAACTTTCCACCAAAACTCATTGAAGCTTGACCCTCATTGTAACAGTGCTAAGAGGGTGGGAAATCCAATTATGGTGTTTAAAAGGTGGAGCTTTTAAGAGGTGATTAGATTGTGAGGGCTATGCCCTGGTGAATAGATTGATCCGTTCGTGGAGTAATGGGTGTGGTTCTGATGGCTTTATAAGGAGGGCAAGAGAGGTTAATTCTGTCTTCCTCATGCCATTTTCTCACTATTTAATACCCTGCATTGTTGTAGAGAGTGAACACTAACAAGGTTCCCTCACTAGATGCGCTCCTGGTCCAAGGACTTCTCAGCCTCCAAAACTGTAAGAAATAAATTTTGTTTCTTTAGGGCCGGCCCGGTGGCGCACTGGAGAGTGCGCTGCTTGTGAGTGCGGCGGTGCTCCCGCCGAGGGTTCGGATCCCATGTGGAGACTGGTTCCCGCTCACTGGCTGAGCGTGGTGCGGGCGCAACACTGAGGGTTGCGATCCCGTTGCCAGTCCCCGGTACGGGCGCGACACCAAGGGTTACGATCCTGTTACCGGTCAGTAAAAAAGACAAAAAGGAAAAAAAAAATTTTGTTTCTTTATTGTTACCCAATGTCAGGTATTTTGTTATAAGCAACAGGAATGGACTAACACAGTAGGTGATTGGATCATGAGGGCTATGAGGAGCAAGGGGTTGCTGGTTTAATGGGCTGCCATGGGCATAGACTGGTAGCTTTATATGGAGAGCACATGAGCACATTTAAACACTCCTCCCCATTCTTGCCATGTGATATTCTGCATCATCACGGTACTCCATAGGGAGTCCCCACCAAGAAAAAGGCCTTCACCAGATGTGCCCTTTTGACCTTGGACTTCCCAGTCTCTAAAAATTTAAGATATAAAGTTTATATCTGTATAAATTACCCCATTTCAGGTATTTTGTTATGAGCAACAGAAAATTGACTTTATTTTCAATATGGATGAACATTTCATAGACTAAAATAGCATTTTCTACATCCCCATGAGTACTGTGGTCTGTTGGTTAAATGGGGCCATCTCAAGGACCTAAATGGTTAGGACTGAGACTTTGGCTAAGTATAATGGAATAATATCAAGAACTGTGAAGAATCTGAGATTTTTCCCTATTTGCAATCTAACTAGTTAGTTCGCCACAGTTTCATGGATGCTGGCAGAAGCTATAACATATATGAAGATATGTCAGAGACCAGGGACCTTATTACTTACAGCAAAAGCATTAGGCTGAGTATCATCCCTGAACCCCAATGCCCACAGGACAGTACAATGAGAACCAGGTGACACCCACACATGCAGTATGTTGCATTATAGAAAGGAACTCTGAGTTTAGGGAGCGTGAGTTATAACATGCAGTGAGCCAGCCTGATCTTGGCTCCTAGGGCATCCCATCATTTGGAGGCCAGGTTATATCTATGTGACACTGAAGCAACCAATTAGTTAAATTAGTTCATTCAATTTAGTGAAAAAATTAATTGAATCATTGAAGGTTAGGTAAATGAGGCTTGCACACCTAGAACATAACTGAAATACTTTCTAGTCCATCTAGAAAATCTAGGAGAGTCTGGCATAAACACACAGTCATGCACCACATAATGATGTTTCAGTCAATGACAGATCACATATATGATGGTTGTCCCATAAGATTACAATGGACCTGAAAAATTCCTATCACTCAGTAACATCACTGCTGTCATAATATGGTGCACTGCATTACTCACATAGGAGCAATAGGCTATCCCATATAGCCTAGGTGTGTAATAAGCTATACCATCTGCGTTTGTGTACGTATGCTGTGATGTTCACATGATGACAAAATTGCCTAATGATGCTGATGTAGATTGGATGCCCCACCTCAACTTCATCGAGGCTTAATCCTCTTTGCTAATTGTTGAGAGTGGGAACTCCTATTATGGTCATTGAAATGTGGAGCCTTGAAGAGGTGATTAGATTGTAGG
>NW_007780950.1:0-796 GCF_000696425.1 Galeopterus variegatus
TTGAAATTATTTGCATCTTTCCTTGATACAAATAATCATGACTTTACCATTCTTTAATTCTAATCATTTAAACCATTTTCATTCCCAAGTTACTTTCATATTAACAAAAATAGCATATCTCTATCAGCTGTGTATTTAATTTCTGTGGATAAATTGAGAGCAAGGTTTGGGAAGGTGGCTCTCACACGGGATGGTGGTCTCCTGGATGAAGCACATACTGCCCCTTTGGGGAAAGGATGCTTGGTATTCAGAAAAAAGGATTTCAGTCTGCTTTAGTGTTCCAGTTGATCAGCATAGTGGGTGTGGCAAGGGGGTCTCCCAGTACTTTGGTAATAAAGGTGTTTCCTGAGGGTTAAATTAACAATTTAAGTGGTTTAAAGATCATCTTTTGAGACATTATTGGCCTCAAGTATCAATAAAACTAGAAGCAAAGATAAAAAAGACCAGAGATGGTGATGTAAATATTAAACACTTTTCGGGGGGGAGGGATGGTGTGTGTGTTCTTGTTTCTGTTGCAGTGATCTTCAGTGTGGACAAGTGCACGTAGGGCTATAATAACCTAAAAAACTGGCACTCAAATCATCCAGCTAATAATTCTCAACACATTGCACTGAGTTGGTTCCTATGTAGATTTTTCTACAAGCCAGGCTTATTGAAATATCCAAACCACATCTCTACTTCTCTTCATCAGTTAATAAATTGGCATTTTCTTTCATCTTGGCTAATGATAGCCTGTCACTTGACCTAATTGTGATGTGTGGACAAAACTCAAATTCTCAGCTGGGGACAGAATCTA
>NW_007780950.1:2499-3049 GCF_000696425.1 Galeopterus variegatus
AAAAAAAAAAGAACTTATTAAATTTATAAACCATTATTGAAATTTTATTCTTGTCAGTTTTCAGAAGAAAATGCAAGTAAAATGAAGAAGATATATGGAGAATTCTGTAGCCATCACAAAGAAGCTGTTAGCCTCTTTAAAGAACTCCAGCAGAATAAAAAGTTTCAGAATTTTATTAAGGCAAGTATTTTAAAACTTTATTACAAAGTGGTAAACCAGTAGGAGGAAATAGTTCATACTTTGCTTCTTACATGATTTAAACAAGTTTTATATTTAGGTGCTGTTTTTCAGGGAGAGGAGAAGGAAATGGTAGGTTTGTAACAAAGATGGAAAATCATTTTTTCTGTGTTAGTGAAATATTTCTTCCAAATCATTTTCTTTTGTATCTTTTGTTTGTGAGGTCATGCCCCCCAAACTTCTGAGAATATTTGTAATATCCTGGAAAGCTTTTTCATGCCCTGAAAGGTTATATATCAGAAAAGTCAAAGTAAAAAAAACACAGAATTTACCTCAGCCCCATTGTGTTACTTTGAAGCTAATTCATGACATT
>NW_007780951.1:0-840 GCF_000696425.1 Galeopterus variegatus
ATGAATCAAGTCCTCTAAAATCATTGGGCCTCCAGATGGTAAGTTATCAACTTTTTGGCCAGTAGCCCTGCAACTTCCTAAAAAAAATGAAATTAAGCTCAAGAGGTATCCAAGGAGGAGGTGAAATGCCCACATTTCAGAAGCAGGTAGAGAAGAGAAGTAGAGTCATGTCAGTAGGGGGAGAGGTGGAGGGTTTGGAATAGGAGGGCAAGCACAACTGTCCAAGGGAAGAAAAGATGGTCAATGTTTTGCCTCCCTCCATCCAGACACTGTTCCACTTGGGGTGGTGAAGCACTCAGCTGCTTGACCTGGAGGGAAGGAGGCCAGAATGGTGTAGAGGAGGGAACAACTTTTTGTCTCCATATTGTAACTACTGTGGTGTCAGAGGCTGAGAATCTGGCTGCTACAGAGGGGAAATGTTGGAGAGAATAACTTTTTTTTGGCCAGTTCTTTAGTTGCAGTTATTAATTAGCATTTAAGTAAATTAATAGTTACAAATCTACTGTTTTAAGGACTTTTCTTCTCTCCATGACTTGGGAAAGGTCAAATGGGGGAAATTTCCTAATGGAAATGATAAAACTGGAATGAATACCCCTTTGTTTTGTGATTTTTGATAGAAATTCCAGTGTTAATGCTATAAGGGCAGGTCTCACATTGCAAAATGAAATATGGCCCATTAGCTGCTTTAAGACTGTAAGTGGTGGTATGGTTTGGCAACTCTGCATTCTCCAATATACGATGGAGTTATAACTTTAGGGAGAGATTGGAATATAAAATTAGCTGTTAAGGCAAAAAAATAAAAGAGATCATGTACACTTAAAATTTAATCTTGGGGGCCGG
>NW_007780951.1:2295-3049 GCF_000696425.1 Galeopterus variegatus
AATGGCACCATGCCAGTGTTTAAGTGGAGTTTGTTATACATTAATAGCTTTGCAGGAATATGACATTCCAGAAAACCAAACAAATAAATATTTAAGGGAAGGAATTCTTTCTTCAAAACTTACCAGATAGAAGAGACCAGGTCCTTTCCCATGAAGGGAGATGAATTCTGTTTCAAATTTTTTAAAAAAAAAATCTAAATCTCATTTTCAGATTTTTGCTAAAGGAACTATTTTAAGGTTGTCAACTTTAATTTCTGATAGTTGTTTTTAAGTGTATAAGTAGAAGAAGATGTTTATATGTATAAATAAATGATATATTCCAAAGTTGACCCTTGGATAGTAAGAATGATCTTACAAGGACATAAAATCATCTCCTGACCCATTGTTAGTAAGAGAATTAATCTCCACCAAATGATGGGCAGAAGGGGTACAATCTTTTTAGCTAATTCCCCTACCCACACCACCCTCCAATGGTGAAAATCATGGCTGCCTCACCACACCTTATAAAGCCACTGTTTTGGGATTAAAAATTGGTAGAGGCAACCCATACACATAAGCACACAAGGATGTATACGGTGCACTCTGCCTTTGTGACCAATTTTCTTCTTGATAATAATTAATATTATCTAAATAAAATATTTGGGGGGAAGATTAGAATATAATGCAACAGGGGCCGGCCCGGTGGTGCACTCGGTAGAGTGCGGCACTTGGGAGCGCGGCGGTGCTCCCGCTGAGGGTTCGGATCCCATATAGA
>NW_007780952.1:0-3049 GCF_000696425.1 Galeopterus variegatus
CTTATCATGGGTCATCTTGCAACTCTCCTAGCTCAATTTCACTAGGCGACATTGGTCTCCATGGCTCCCTTCTCTCCACGGCTGCACTACTATTTCCTTTGTCTAATCATGACTTACAATCTTTCCACACTCCTCCTCCCCTTCAGCAATCAAATAGTCACTCTAGGTGGTAAGAAATTTGCAAATAGTGTAATATGCAGCAGTCACTGTGGGCCAGTGAAGAACTGACAGCATCCACACATCTTTTCATTATCCAGGAGGAAGCATCTCTGCTCCCAGACCTTCTGAGTGGCAAGAGTTAGTGGTGTCCCAGCCTCAGGGATTTGGAGGACTATATTCTATCCACTTAACTCCCTGGCAGTTACTCGGGGTCTGGGAAGATCCATCAGGCTCTTCAAAGATGACGCTTGGACTCTTTCCTTGAGGAGGTCCTTTCATCTCTCCTGGGCCAATCTCTGAACGTTCTTTACTGCTGGCCTCTGGATTTCTTAGAACCTGTCTGGCCCAAATGAGAACAAATTCCAAGCTTGCTCTCTTATCCAGAAATCCCAGGAAAGGTGGCCTCAATTACACCTCCAGTGTCTGCCAGTTTATCCCAGCTGCCATTTGATTCAGTAAAAGGAGTTAAATGTGAGCTGGGAGTGAAAGATATGGATATACCTTTACGCTGCTGTCTCCCAGAGTCCCCCACTTCAAGATGTCCTTCAAACTCAAAAATTTTAAAAATACAACTAACTAATGGGTACAAAACTATGCTATCTACCCTAAGTGAACCACTGTGCAGTATATGCATGTATTAAAACAACACACAGTAAGTACCCCACAAATATGTACAAGTAAATGATAAAATATTTTGAATTAAAAAAATACAGCTAAATGGACCAAAGTCAAAGTTTCTAAAAGATATAATGTGAGATGATTATTTACATTACAGGATAAACTGCTTCACAAAATGTTACATTGCAAAGTAGCTAGCACTTCCTTAGAATTACAGTAGCCTGATTTACAAAAACTTGACGAATGCTTGTTTTTTTCAGGGTTTTGCCTTCCACAAAAAAGAGAAGCGCACATAAGGTTCCCCTCAGCCCTTACCCCTCTGTTCTAGATTGTCTTAATGCTATCAATTTACCTTTCACTCCAACCAAGGAATTTACCAGACATGGTTTTGTTCAACTTATACATTTAAAAAGGCCTTAATAAATAGGATCCAGTTCCTATTAAGAGAGGAGGAACAGGTGTCGAGCTGGCAGTGGAAACACGATGGAAAATAGCTGCTTGAGTTTGGCCCTAATGGACATTGTGGCAGAGGACTTGGGATGATGTGGGGAGCACTGGTCTGGGGGCTATGCACAACTTCAATTGTAACTTCGACCTTGTCTCTTTCCACGCCTGTCTATAAGATTCAGGACACATGAATAACAGTGGGCAATGCAAAGAGAAGCTGATGCTGGGAAGATTCTCTTGCACTATCCCCACTATCCACAGTATCTTCCATGAGATACTGGAAGATTCAAGAACTCCCTTCTCAATGCTCTGTTCCTACACAGTATGAAGTCAGCTAAGCTGAGGAAGGAAGGATCTGGACATAGATATCACCAGGCACTCTTTCTTTCTTGTCTCTCTCTACTACACCAGGAACTTTAAAACCATAGAATTGATGACTTTTCTACCCTTGAACTTCAAAGATCCTCTGTTGCTGTGACTGCAGGCATCCTAGATAACAATCCATGAGCAAGACAAGAAAACCATGTCCAATAGCTAATCTCATTGTGTGTATTAACTACCTTTGAGGTAGTTAAGGTAGTAAGGTAAGTGATTTTCCTTCACCTTTACCCCCATAATCAGGATGACTGCCAGGAACCAAATTTGGGGAAGTACATTTTAGCACCACTAAAGAGCAGATTAATAAACCAGTCTGTTCCCATGAGCTTACCAGTGTGTTTTCCAGTTTACCACCAGCAATTTTTCCCTGAATATCAAGCCACATAGGACAGATGCCTCACATCCCCAGCTGTGATACATTTTTACCCAGGTATTGAACATGTTTAAGATATTTCATTAACTGCCTTTGCATGACAAGACAGGAAAGAAGACATTTTCTGGAGTTGCATTTTCCTAAGCATTTTTGACCCACCAAAAAACCATTCTTATTCACCTGTCAAATACATTGTGAGCACTTACTATATGCTGGGTAGTATAAGTACAAATATGAATAAGATGAATGGGTTCTAGCAATTCAAGACTTCATTTATTCATTCCTGTATTCACTTCTTCATCTCAAATGTTTACTGAGTATCTACTGCATACCATGCTATTTTTGACCACAGTATAGTCTAAAGTATTTAAAAATATGTGTAATGCATTATAGATTATGGAATGACAATAGTAAAGCAGACAGGCCCTATCCATAGCTCAGGTTATAATGAGGGGAAAAATTATCAGATGGTGAGAAATGCTCTGCAGATCATTAAAATGGAGTCATGTGCTAAGGAAGGACTGTGTGATTACTTTAGAATGAGTGACATGAAAGAGGCAGTTACACTATGATAAGGGGAAAAAGTATTCCATACACAGAGAACAGCATTCCAGATAAAGGAAGGAGTTAGTTCAAAGGCTGCAGTGCAGGAAAAAGCTTAGTATGTTTGAGGAGAAAAAAGGGCAGCATACTCTCTGACCCAGAAACCTCAGTCCTAGGTATTTATCCAAGGTGAAAAAGATAGCCTCTGTGCACAAATGTACATGAATAGCAGCCTTATTCATAGTGTCCTTCAACTGATGCAAGGACAAACTGTGTTTGTCCATACAATGGAATACTACTCAGCAGTGAAAAGAAATGAGCATGTCATAACGTGGATGAGTCTCAGGAACACTAGTGAATGAGCCTTATGCAAAACAGATTACTACTATATGTTTCCATGTATATAAATTTCTAGAAGAGGCAAAAGAATGCTATGGTGGAAAAAAAAATCAGAATGGCGTTTGCGATATTGAAGTCTAGTTCAATACGTGCTGATGCAATTAGGGGGAAATGTACTGATGTCTGCAGTTC
>NW_007780953.1:0-562 GCF_000696425.1 Galeopterus variegatus
CTGTCAGTCGAGTTCCTAGGAGTGGTCTGGTCAGGTAAGACAAGAGTCATCCCAGAAGCTACTCAGATAATCTATTGGTACTAATAACCCTTCTGTCTTTTCACTCATAGTGTTCTGGCTGCAGGCACTGCACCAGAGTTGCATGATCAATGTGTTGGCCTACTGAATGTGCATTGAATGGCCCATCAGTATGACTGCAGGATTCCCATGGAGGATAACACCAATGGTGACTACTAACTGGACATATGCTGCTAATAGATAAAAGGACGGAACTACAAGCCTTAAGGCAGATTGAATGGACAATAGGTTATGTAAATGTAAGGGTCATTTATCCTTGCTAAGGGAACATCACAGAAGATCCTGAACATGTAGATTGTACGGCGAGGGAACCTGAAGGAGTGGATTGTTGGGAAAATAGAATAGTTTAATCAGGCCCCCTTGCCTTAGGTCTGATTGGGGGTGGTGTGGCACATTCTTTATAGATAAGTTGTGTGTGGGTGAAGTTAATGCACATGCACAGTGCCGCCACCTGGCTGGCATTTACTGCCTTGGGCATCCACCC
>NW_007780953.1:1231-3049 GCF_000696425.1 Galeopterus variegatus
AACAAATAGAAATTGGATTGCATTTTCTACTATAAATTACTCAAAATAAAAGCAAACAAACAAATAAGAATACATCATCAATGACAAAGCAGCACTGGGGAGTGTATGAAAAAAATGGGCATTCTTCTACATGACTACTGGGAACGTAAAGAGTTAAAAAGCTTCCTGGAAGATCATTTGGCAACACATGTCAATGCTTTAGCAATGTTCCTGTCTTTGGTTTACCAATTTCACTTGTAGGAACTTATCTGGAAAACATAATCTTGGCTATGAACAAAAATGTATTAAGGAGAATGTTTACTGGAGTTTATCCCATGAAAAAAAATCACAAACTAAATATAGGGGATAGATTAAATAAACAATTAGACACCCAGATAATAAAATACCATGTATTTAATGACATGCAAAGATGTAAAATGTGCATTTTAAAATGGAAAAATTCAGATTACAAAACAATGTTTACATCATCATGTCTTTGCTATAAATTTAAAGCCAATCTCTAAGCATAGAAAAGAAAATTAATTTATAAACCAATTCTTAAGAGTGATGAGATTGTAGGTGTTGCACAGTGCTATTGGGGATTAAATGTTAAAACAGTTTTCAAGGGCTGGCCCAGTGGCGCACTGGAGAGTGCACCACTTGGGAGCGCGGCGGCGCTCCCGCCAAGGGTTCAGATCCCATGTGGTGACCAGTTCCCGCTCACTGGCTGAGCGTGGCGCGGGCACAACACTGAGGGTTGCGATCCCATTGCCGGTCAGTATAAAAAGACAAAAAGGAAAAAAAAAAACAAAACAGTTTTCAAAACCTCTTCCTGTTTTTTTTTTCCTTGAAGTTGTTCAACTCAAGGAAAAAAAGGATTTTACCACAGTTATCATTTTGGATACATCTGTGGTACTGGAATAGATGAATTTGTAAAATATCTTGATATTCATAAATGGGGAGGACCTAGAAGAAAATTTTACTCTGATCTGTTTTCAAGAGAACACATGGGATTCAGTCAGGAAATGGAAAAGAGTTTGTGTATATGACTTAGTTTTTACATACATAGAAACAAATAGATAATAATAGAACTCTGACTGGTATTGCAAAAAAAAAAAAAAAAGATTGCTCAATTGCTAAATATTTGAAAGCTAGAAAAGAACATTTCAGAAATAAATTAAATCTGTAACAAAGTAAAAAAATGGAAAATTTCACTTAAAACATGTCAGTCTACACATTACAAGGTTTTTTGGGTTTAGAGATTACTTGATTAAAAAGTTGGTTGCACATGAAAAATGTTAGGATATTTTCTTACAAATAACCACATGTTGGATTGTGTGTAATACCATCACAATGGTGGAACTTCTGTTTCTGCTCTGCAAATCTGTGTCTCAATTATTGTAATTCCCAGTATGCTACACTTTATTTTTTTTCTATAGTCCTTTCTGTGTGGCCATGGTTTTAACATTGTTCTCTTGTTCCAAGACACATGAGTGCCAACAAATTTCAGTAACTCCTTACATGACAGTGTACTACTATCCTTATTCTGTTTCTTGCCTTTATTTATTTATTTATTTTTGTAGTTCTGAGATCTTTTTTTTTTTTCTCTTAATTTTATTTTGTCAATATACAATGAGGTTGATTATTGTGGCCCATTACCGAAACCCCCATCCCTCCTCCCTCTCCCCCCTCCCACCCAACAATGTCCTTTCTGTTTGGTTGTCGTATCAACTTCAAGGAATTGTAGTTGTTAAGTCTTCTTCCCACCCCCTGCCGGGTTTTTTCTGTGTGTGTGTGAATTTATTTATTTATTTTTAGCTCCCACCAATAAGTGAGAAC
>NW_007780954.1:0-884 GCF_000696425.1 Galeopterus variegatus
CTGGATCCCTCAGCTGCTGCTTCTCTTTACATCGTCTTTTCTGCATATCCAGCAACACGCAGGCAAGACTCTTCCAAAGGTCTGGTGTTGCAGAAAGCTATTTCTGTTCTGCTGCATCTCCTGTCTCTAAACTTAGTTCCCTACTTCATGGGGATCAGGGATTGAATTTGTTTTCAAAATTATATTAACTTTCTGGGGTCTAAGTGGTGGTTATACAGGTGTGTTTATTTAGTAATACACTTATAATTTGTGTTCTTTTCTAGAAGTGTGTTATATTTCAATATAAAACTGGAAAATATTATTTATTTATTTATTTATTTATTTTATTTTTATTTTTTTTAAAAAGATGACCGGTAAGGGGATCTTAACCCTTGACGTGGTGTTGTCAGCACCACACTCACCCAGTGAGCAAATCGGCCATCCCTATATGGGATCTGAACCCGTGGCCTTGGTGTCATCAGCACCGCACTCTCCCAAGTGAGCCACAGGCCGGCCCTGGAAAATATTTTTTAAAGGCCTTAACAGGAAATCATGTAGTAATGAGAGAAACAGAGACATAGAGAGATACAGAGACACAGAGAGAAAAACACAAGAGAGAGAGAAATCAAAAAGAGCAATAATAACGGGGTGGTTAGATAAATCATTGATTAGCCACACTATGGAAGTGTTAAAAAGCAAGCAACAACAAAAAACCAAGATACAATTATATGCACTAATCAAAGTTTATGTTTGATGTTCACTTACTAAATGAAAACAGCTAGTCTTAGAACCTAAGGCTGTATTGTGACCCTATATAATAAAAAAGGGAAATGTAAGATTAAGATAAGATATAAGATTTATTAATGTGTGGGTGTTTGCTCCTGGCCTTTTATTTTACTCATGCT
>NW_007780954.1:2446-3049 GCF_000696425.1 Galeopterus variegatus
GAGATTGCTTAGAAATACTATTCCCTGCTCTTGTTCATTCATTCATTTATGCATTCACCAAACATATTGTCTCCTATGCACCAGGCTTTGTGGAGTTCTTTTGAACAGTAGTTATTCCTCTCCCTATTTTTTTAATGTGTGTATTTTTTTAATGTGACGCAGATTATAAAAGTCCACCCCAAACCCCCCAGAGCTAGGAAAGCCATGGAGAAGGAAGTTGTAATGAGGATAAGCAACTTGCATTGGGGCTTGGATGCTCGTCCCACAAGGTTCACCTTCCTCTTGGAGATGCTCATCCCACAAGGTTCACCTTCTTCTTGGGGATCTCTCACTTAACCACCAGGGCCAACCTAGGGAATATCTACCCACTTCAGGGGAGTCTTGGACTCTTCCTTCAGGCCTTTCCTTTATGGCCTCCAGAGGGTAAGCCTATCAGGTGAGAAAATGTAATCCATACAGTCCACCATGAGTTCGAGCCACTTGAATAGCTGTAGGGACATCTTTGGTGATGCTCCAGAGCACATATGATTTCACAATCTCTGCAACACCCAGTAAGATAAACTCTGAGTTTACATACAGCAATAATGCTACCATGAGAGCCTC
>NW_007780955.1:0-713 GCF_000696425.1 Galeopterus variegatus
AGCTAAGAGAAAAATGAAAGAAGGAAAGAAAGACCACAGTAGGGCTGTGGTCTTACAGAGGGAGGGAATATTCCTAAGGCTACAAAGTCGAAGGGGGAGGAAAGGGGGGGAGGGAGGTTGGGGGATAATTGGGTGGGGACAAGGGGTACAACAGTAATTTCTGGTAATGGGTATGCCCCCAGTATGAATCTGGCCTTCACATCATGGGCAGGAGGGGTGACAATTAGCTTTGTGTATCATGAATATTCTTAATAAATAAAAAAAAAATAAAACAAAATAAAAAATCAATGCTTTGCAAATGAAGTGAAGAAACTTAACTTTTTATATTAATGCAATGACATAATACACATATTCTCAAATTTTAAAAAATGATGTATTTTTTTGGGGAATTAGAATGAATAAAATATGGCCTAAAAGCTATACTTGGATCAACCAATGACTTGTAAACCTTTTTAGAGACTTCTTAGTTCTATTTTGAGATCTTGTTTTTTAGGAATTCTGTCACATTAGTTTATACAGACATCAAAATTCAGGAAAACTTTTACTAAAATAACTGCCTGGTGATGATTAAGATTAAGTTGAAATATAACAAATAAAGGGATTGAATAAAAGAAAGGAGAAGCTAAACTCAGTATGACGTTTTAGGTGGCATATTTTTACATTATTATAAAATTCAAATTTTATGTTAAAATATACATTGTCCCACTCATGAC
>NW_007780955.1:1615-3049 GCF_000696425.1 Galeopterus variegatus
GGCCAGTGGAGTAGTAAGGGAAATCTTACGGAGTTGTAACAGTTAGGTATAATGGCTTATTGCTTCTGCTTCTTTCTGCTCTTTCCTCTGTTCTTTGCCTCCTTTCTCAGCCTCTGTTAATCCATTGTGAAGGCATGCAGTTGTCTTCCAGTGTCTTTTTCCTTGCCGCTCCCATTGTTAATTGTTTTCATCTATAGTAAGTTTTTCAGGAAAACACCTTGATTGGTCCCATTTATTTTTTCCATGCTAGGCCGCTGGTTACCTGCCTACCATAGAGCCCTTCCCTGGCCCTCTCTCCACAAAATATGGCTGTAGCTGACAGGAACCCAGGGGACCAGGGACTCCTGGCAGAACAAGATTTCCTTTGAAGAAGCTGTGGGCAGAGCAGCAATGCCTGTATCTGGAACAGCTGTTTCAAGACACTCGGGAGTCTTGAAGCTCTTCAGACTCCGGGGCTGCCCTGCAGAGTGACTGGTGAGTCTGGCAGCACGTTTTGCTTCTTTTAGCCAGTCCAGTGGATTTGGGAGACACAGAGGGAATAAGAAGGATGTGAGAACGCTTTCCTCAGCATCAGTTGCACGTCCTGAGAATACTTCTCCCCTCTGAAATGGTAATTAAATTCTAACTAGATTCCGAGACATCTTGACCTCCTGGCATGGTGTGGGTGAACATGGACCAGCATGCTTGCCTCTTAGTGTGTTTTATTGATTACGTAACGTATCTAAAAAGATAGGCCAGCTCAGGCGAGGGCTCCTCCACACATTTTTCTCTCCGTATTGGTGACTGATAGACCTGCTGGCATGTGTGTTGATGTTCAATGGCCTTGGTAAGAAAGAAATCTCTTCCCCTGCTTAAGGAGCTACGCAGAATAAACAAGGATAAGTGTAAGGAGGTCAGTTGTCTGTCCCTAGGTGCAGAGCCTTAATCTGAAAAGCCCCAAGCAGCTGATTACCCAGGATTGCACAGTCCTAGTAGCTTTTGCTGTCTGCCTCTCTCTTTTCAGCACACACACACACAACTTCCCTTCTACTAGTGAAACTCGTTTTCCACGGTCAAACCTTACTTTCTTACGTACATGTAGCTTTACATGGGAGTTTTCAGCATGCAGAGTCAGCCTGGTCCCCTTCCCCTCACCCGTCACATAATTCAAACAGGCGTTCAGACAAGATCTCACTGAGTTTTAAGGATGTTTGTTTCTTATGGACAAACACACTCTCCACCTCAGGCTTGTTCTCCCTCTCTCGCTCTCTCCTCTTCCATGCACAGGGACACCACGTCTCTCGCAACATGTGCAAATAACTGTCCCAGAGGGCTCCTGAGTTCAGTGTCACGCTGGGCAGAAGTGGGGCAAGAGTGGAGAGCGTGTGTGATGCGCGGGCGAGGAGAGACCCTTTCCGGCCAGCAGAGGGCAGCCGAGGGGAGGCGCTGGCGCGC
>NW_007780956.1:0-3049 GCF_000696425.1 Galeopterus variegatus
GACACGGAGGCCCCACCCCCGGCGAGGCCGGGCCCTTGGACCCCGGACACTGCGCCTGCGCGCTCTGGTTGGAGCGCTGGGAGGTTTCGGCGCGTCTGGCTCTCCCCGGGACCCCATCCCGGTTCTCCCAAGTGGTCCCCCACCCCGCCTTCTCCAGCTTGCCAGATGCTGGGTACCCCTCCTCAGGGCCTCAAGGGCGGGGTTCTTGAGACGGGCTGTGAAGCTGGGCAGGAAGAGGAGGGGGTTACCTTGGAGACAGAGGGCTTTTCTAGAGCACTTAATGCTGGGCCTTTCGCATGTCTCATCATCTCACCACAACCCGGGAGGTGCAAATGTCATCCCCATTATACAGATGAGAAAACTGATTTCAAGAGGTGAAATAGCTTGCCCAAGAACACACAGCTAGGAAAAGGCAGAACCGGGAATCCAGGGAAAGGTCTGGAGCAGCTCTTTGGGGTCTCTCCCTTCCCTCCTCCTCACCACCCACTCAGAATGCTTGACAGTGGCTGGCCTGTTCCCTACATTCCCTGCGCCCTAGCTGCCCCCCACCCTGAAGGAAACGGCCACAGAGCCTGCGGAGGGGCTGCCAAGGTCTCATGGTATGGAAGAAAGGACTCAAGCAGACTTCAAGATTTGTGGGTTCTAGCTCAGGACTTCCTACCACTTGCTGAGTAGCCTTGAGTGAGTCCCTGCCACCTCTCAGTTTCCCCATCTGTAAAATGTAAGACCTCCGCAGGCCCTTCCTCAGTTCCCCCATCTGTAAAATATAAGACCTCTGCAGGCCCTTCCAGCTGACGCTGCAGTGTGTCCCTGGCCTGGTGTAGCTATTGTACAGCAGAGACAAGGCAGGGGCCTTGCCACCCCTCCTTTAGACAGATGTTGGGAAAGCGGCAAATGCTTCCTGATCTGTGGCCAAGTCAACACCAGCTGTTGTGAATCCTGCAGGGTCGGGGCTGCTCAATAGCTCAGCTCCCGACCTCTCTGCAGCTTCCCAAAAAAGTTGCCAGCAGCTGCCCACCACCCTCCATCCCCAGGGCCAAGGGCTTCTGAAAGGAAGGTACTCTTCCCTCCTTGCCTCCCAGACCTGGCCAGTGGGAACTCCAGAGATGTATGTTCCAGACAAGGAGTAGCTTTGGTTTTAATAATTAACAACAGCAAATATTGATTTATGCAGCCACTTCCAGGCCTGAGCGCTTCCGGGCACCCATCAAAATGCAGCCAGAGAAACATCCATTCCCACACTGCCCCCAGGGGAGGCGAGACCTGCTTGCCTCACTGGAGATGTGTGTGTGCCAGGTGGAGTAGAAGGTGTGCACACATGGGCGTGTAGCTGTATGTGTACGTGTGTGTGACTCCAAGACTGGATGTGGCTGTGCGCACATGGACATAGTGTGTTTCTGTGTGTATGGGAATACCTGGTATGTGTATTTGTGTAGTTTGTACATGTGTATCTCATGCACGTGTACATGTGCAAGTCTCTGAATACATTTACAGATATGTGAATGTGTCTATGTGTTTGGTGCCTAAGACTATGTCTCTGTACATAGGTGTGGGTAGGCTGTGTATGTACGTGTGTGCAGATTTCTGAATCCCCAAGTGGAGAAACCCCTGTAGGGGACAGAGTGGGAGGGTACTGACCAGCTCAGTATCTGTACACACGTGGCTTCCCAAAGAGAAGGTAATGTCCCTTCTGGGTGTTCTGTCTAGCCCTGGAAATGTAATGATGCTGATAACAGTTTAGCTTCCTGATTTCTACTTTCCAAAGTATTTTCACAATCATTGTCACACTGCAAGCTGGCAAGGTGGACAGAGAAGGAACTGTCACCTCTATTGTACAGATGAAGAAACAGAGGCCCAGAGAGGGGCAGGGATTTGTCCATTGGCACAGGGAGGTTACTTGCCCCTGGGACTGGTTCCACCTATGTTATAAATGTGCACAGTGTTAGGGGTACTGGGGGAGGAGGATGGAGAATGTGTCACCAGCCTGGGTTCCCTCAGTCCGCTATTGGCTTTCTGGGAACCCCAGATGAATCACTCAATCTCTCTGGGCCCTGGCTTCCTCCCCTGTCAAAGGAGAATGATCCACAGACTGTGTCTTGATTCTCGGGTGGGGGTGGGCTGTTGGGATGGGGTGGTTTGGAGCCTGCTTTCTGGGCTGTGTTGGCACAAATGGAGGCTTCTAGCTAGACTGGGTGGAGGCCAGGAAGTCTGAGGGGAGGTGGCTCAGCACTAATCCGAGAAGACCAACCCCAGGCTGTCTGAGCAGGCAGGACCCGGAAGGAGGGCTGCTCCAACCCTCATTTCCTATGGGAAGACTGAGGCCCAGGGAGGAGAAGCTATGGTCCCAGGGCACACAGCCCTCAGAGAGGACCCAGGCCTCTTCCCCGGATGCTTAGGGGGAGAGGGGCTGGAAGCCTCTTTCATGAACCCAGCTGCTTGAGTGAGTGGCTGCCATTGAGTCTCTCCCTTCCTGCCAAGCCCAAGGATCCACGTGGCCCAGTCTTGGGCTGTTGCCCAGGCAGAGAAAGCAGAAAAGGGTCTCAGGAACCCTCTTCTGTTGCCACCAGCACCCCTACTTGGGACCCCCTTGGAGGTGGTGGTCCCACACAGGGACACCATTCCTTGGCCCTCTGCCCTCCTGGCCTTGGAAAGGTGCCTGGCTCTTGTTCCAGGCCAGAGATCTGGGGGATGGGCCTGGTAGATCCTCCCTCTGCTATTTCCTGGCTGTGTAACCTCAGAAAGACCACTTCACCTCTCTGAGCATCTGGATCTTCAATTAGAGAATGCCTACCACCCAAAGTCTGATGGAAAGACCAAGAGGCATGATGTCTGTGGACATGCTTCACAAATTGCCAATTCTACTTCAAAAATGAGGACCTGGTCTGGCCCTGTGGCTCACTCGGGAGAGTGCGGCACTGGTAGCGCCGAGGCCGCAGGTTCGGATCCTATACAGGGATGGCCGGTGCGCTCACTGGTTGAGCGTGGTGCGGACCACACTGTGCCGAGGGTTGCAATTCCCTTACCGGTCAAAAAAAAAAAAAAAAAAAAA
>NW_007780957.1:0-452 GCF_000696425.1 Galeopterus variegatus
GTTTACTTATCCAGTGCTTTATTGGTGGATGCTTAGGTTGTGTATTAGAGTACAGTGTGAGTTTCTGGGGAAAAAAAAGACCCCAAAATATAGTAGTTTAAACAAAAGAGAAATTTATTTCTCTCTCATGAAACAGTTGATAGGTATGTGATAGCTGGTAGGGGGCTCTGCAGTCCTTCATGACATGGCTTCTGTCTCTGAGTACAGAACGGCTGTTGCAGCTTCCTTCAGTGTATAGCAGCCAGCAGAAGTGGGAAAGAGCACATGCTGCTCTTGTTACGTACAATCTGAAGTTCTGGCATATATCTTGCTGGCCAGAAAGTCATCACATGGCCATTCCAATCACTTGCACAGATGCTTGGGAAATCTAACTATGTTCTTGGCTAAAACCATGTTCTGCTATTAAAGGGGAAATGGGAAGAAAGAATATTGGTGGACAACTATCAGTGTCT
>NW_007780957.1:2624-3049 GCF_000696425.1 Galeopterus variegatus
CTGTTGTTATTTTTTTCTTTGTGTCCTGAAACCATAATTGAGGTCACAATATATACTTGTTTCCATGGTATAGAGAAATTCTGGTAAGAGCATTTGTTACCAGATATTTTATTGATTTGAGTAAGTGATGGAAACTGGGCAGTTTCCAATTTGAGACTCCTTTGAACTTAAGAATGCCATCTGGTGGTGGTAGATAGAGTTGACTTGCTTTTACTCTGGTCTGCTTGCTTTTACTCCAGCCTGTGGCCTTGCTTCTAATTATGAAAGTCCTAAGTTGAAAGTGCATAATCAGAAACGTTATTATAGTGGTATTTTTTTGAGTTCCCACCTCTCCAAGATTAAAAAAAAATCAACTTGTCTATAAATCACAGTTTTTCTTTAACCCTAAAACTTATATCTTACGTCATATTTTTTAAGTTGTGGCT
>NW_007780958.1:0-662 GCF_000696425.1 Galeopterus variegatus
TTACTCTTCAATGGAAATCCTCTAGATTAAGCGTGAGGGGACTTTTTGGACCAGGGTTTTGGTCATCTAAGACATCCCTGCTGGCTTCATACTAGTCCTAAAATGACCAGTGTACTGTCTTTGTTCCCAGATATTAAAAATTATGGCGCAAATGCAATGTGCTATCCTGGGTCGGATCTTGGAACAGCAAAAGGACATTCATGGAAAAACTGGTGAAATTCAGATAAAGCCTATAGCTTAGTTAATAGTAAAATACCAATGTTAATCTCTTAGTTTAGAGAAATGTACCATGGTTATGTAAGGTGTTAACATTAGGAAGAATTGGGTGAAGAGTGTATATCTTTGCAGCTTTTCAATAAATCTAAAATTTTTCTAAAATTTGGAGATTTCTTAAAAATTATGATCAGCAGGGCAGGACTGAGGATTCAGCTCTGTCGCAGGCCAGTAGAGCCCTATTCCCAGTTGACGTCTGCATACAATCGTTGAAGCCAGACTCAGATCGGTCTTATTGTGATAATGTCTGGCTCACCTTTTCCCTTCTTATGTATTTATAAGTGCCATGTTGAAACCAAGATTTTCCATATTGTTTGCATTTTCCTAGTTTTCCCAAGTAAATTTTTCAAAAGGGAATGAGGATAAGGATAACACGCTTTGCAGAGAGC
>NW_007780958.1:2425-3049 GCF_000696425.1 Galeopterus variegatus
GACCCCATGGTGTAAGTTTCAGTCCGAATCCAAATCAAAAGGCAGGAAAGACCAATGTCCCTGCTTGAGGGAAGTCAGACAGAGAAAGGAAATGTACATTCTCCCTTCCTCTGCCTTTTGTTCTATTTAGGCTTTTAATGGATTGGATGAGGCCCACTCACATTGGGGAGGGCAATCTGCTTTCCTCTGTCTACTGATTCAGATATTAATCTCATCCAGAAACACCCAAAATAAAATTAAGCCAAATATCTGGGCACCCTGTGTCCCATAAAGTTGGCACATAAAATTAACCATCACAAGTCCACCCCTTGTTAACTTAATACCCATACACACCTCCTTAAAGCATACTTAATCTCCAATTAAAAACAATAACAAACTTATAATTTCACCTAACATGATATAGGTTTCCTGCATACAACTGAAAATGCATTAACCCCTTTCCTAGAAGAGAAAGTAAAGTCCTTGAGTGATGTTTACTCTTCTCCTTGACAGCCCATAACTTAAATACTATGATGTAAAATTAAGAGTACTTAAATATTGTAATATAAGGTCATTATATCTTATATAACATGATAAAGGAATATGAGAGAAGTAACCAAATATATTTGCTTAATATATGTGTGT
>NW_007780959.1:0-3049 GCF_000696425.1 Galeopterus variegatus
AATAATACCAATAATACATTTATAATTTTTGTAAGTATCATGCTAAGCACTTTAAGTATATCGTTTTACCTGCTCCTACAAATAACATTAGAAGGGTGTACTTTTAATCCTAGTTTATTAATTAGATAAGTGAGGCTCAGAGAGGTTAAATAAACATTAGGGAGCAGCTGATCCAGCATTCAAATTCAGATAGATCTGGGCCGAGCCCGTGGCACACTCGGGAGAGTGCGGGGCTGGGAGTGCAGCAGCGCTCCCGCCGCTGGTTCGGATCCTATATAGGGATGACTGGTGCGCTCACAGCGCTCACTGGCTGAGAGCGGTGTGGCCAGTCTCAAAAAGGACAAAAACAAACAAACAAATAAACAAAAAAATTCAGATAGATTCATCCTGCTATGTTAGTTCATAGACTGCTATGCTATATCAATTGCAGTAAACCACACTTTCAATACTGGGTTCTTTGCATTAACAAATAGATAATTAATAAAATAATGTTTTGGTAGAATGCCTTAAAACTTATTAACTCAATAAATATTTTAGCACCTAATATATGGCAGGCACTTTGGGTACTGGAAATTAAACATCAAAAAAAGGGACAATAACATCTTACCTCATTCCTTACCTCACCTCAAGGTGCTTATTATTATAGTGGAAAATATTCAATGCTACTTATTGAACAGTTACTGTGACTTTGCTACCATTCTATGCTCCTTAAATCTATCAGTTGATTTAATCTACCAGTGAGGTTGGTGTTATTGTTGCATACATTTCTGAGATGAGTAAACAGACACAGAGAGATGACATAACTTGCTTATGATCTCACAGTAACAAATAACAAAACTGAATATTTCCGCCAGGCAGTCTGCCTCCAAATTCTACAGATATAACCACTATGTAATAATTCACGAGTATTTTATCAGAGGGATACCTTACCTTCTCAACTACATATTTTAGTCAACCCCAAAATCTGCTTCCTTAAGAATGGATTAAATGATAGAGTCTAAAGATGGAAATAGTTATTTAATAAGTTAAAATATTATTTTATATTGGGAAAATATACTGGCCTCAAATATCAACCAGAATTGTGAAGCTGGATACCATACAGAACAGAGCTGTCTCTTAGTGACCTTGAATTAGTACGTGAAAGAAAAAGAAACTTCTATCCTTTTTAAGTAATTAAATTATTGCTGGATCTTTCTGTTACAGCCTAACATTACCCTCAATGATTATAAATTACCCCCCAAATGATTATAAAATGATTCAGATCAAGTCTTCTAATTAGAAAAGGGTATAATGAACAGTATCAAAGAAAGCATGTATTTGAAAGAAAAAAGCAAATCTACCTTATCTATTAGCTGCCTTCCAAATATAGAATAGGAGCAATTTTAGTTTGGGAGACATTTTCCAAATTTTGTCCTTAGGTGAACTAAATCCTCATTCCATTAAGGTGTAATGCCCCACACTTAGCAAATTCCATCTGGAAATACATCCAATACTTCTAGTATCCTGCTGATTCTACTTCATAGCTTTCATTATTTGTTCACATATCAGAACATGGACCAATTTTCCTACTGAATTTTTCTCAGAACACGTTTTCTCTTGTTATATATGCTGTATTTATAAAATGGCATTTTATTCACTTAATTCTGATTTTGATCCAGACTGAGATTGTTTAGCAAATTTTCCAGGCTAGAAAAAGAACTGAGTTGAATTGCTGAGGATGCTTCCTACAGTTAGATCTTGGTTGTGCATTTTTTCAATACCAGCAGTATTTTTAATTGTAAGCATTTTGTAAACTGTTTATGTAAATTTTCAGCATCACATGAAAAGGAATCCAAAAATCTGAAAGGTAGCATTATTGGTATTTTGCTCCTGAATGTTGAAGAAAGAAGCATAAGTAGGGGCAGAAACAGTAGGTACTGCACACTTCAAAACTCTGAACTTGTTTTAATGTCAAATACCTGCAACCACCCAAGCCTGAATCTCCTGCGGTTAAAACATTTGTTATGGTGTTCAGTCCATCATATCTCTTGATTATTTCCTCCCTTACTTGGAACCTAATATTTCCTACCTTTCCAGGTTTGGATCACAAAAAATTAAGAAGGAAAAGAAAAATAAGAAAGTTGTCAAGTGAAATGATATTGCTGTAAAATAGCTCAGCTCTTCTGTGCGGTCCACATCTGGTACATGTAAACAAACACACACATACACTTGAAACTCTGTTGGCTACGGATTTACTTCATAGTTGTTCTTTTGTACAGTATCATCAGTATGATTCTTACATCCTCCAGATTTCTTAGGCAGAAATTACCCTCCATTAATAAATATGAAACAAACAACCTTTAAGTTCCAATGATGTAATTCAGTGTAATGATGTTTATTTTGTACTCATTCACCAGTTCAAAGAAGTTTTATGGAAGGTGATTTTCCACACAGCAATTCAAGAGCTCAACTGAGCCCTTCCACTTTGCAATTATACCATCCTTTGCACCTGACTTGTAGGCAGAAGAAGGATGCATAGAGATAGAGATAGAAAGGTAGAGATAGAGAGACAGAGAGAGATATTATTAGAGACAGTGTTAGCGAACTTAGGTCTGGCTGCCTGCCCACTTGAGAAGGAAAGAAAAAAAGACTGAGAAGTCAAATGGTTGGTGTTGGGAGATGTATTCCACTGAAGAAGATGGTAGGCTACTTCATCTCAAAGACTCAGATTTACTGAGGGTTTTTTTTTTTTCTTTTTAAAGGAGAGGTTGAGGGAATAGAATGTGTAAGGTGAAAAGCAAGAAAGAAGATGTGAGCTTGAAGGGTCTGTATCTATGAATCAGGTACAAGGTCTCACTGAGGCCTCATCTGGTTTCTGTTCTCTTTTTCGTTATTTCACAGTCCTGCAAGATGTTGATTTGCTCTGGAGTAGAATCAACATTTCTACAGTCTTTTGCGTAGTTTTTCTTCATAGATGATGGGTTGACTTGGCTGGTGCCCAAGGTCAGCGTCTAGTCATTTGGCCTTGATCACTTCGCAAAACTCTACAAATCTCAAGGGAAGAACTGTC
>NW_007780960.1:0-1825 GCF_000696425.1 Galeopterus variegatus
TGATAGGACCTGGGGACACCCAGCTCATAAATGTGTTGCTGATCGCATCAGCTTCAGCATCAACAGGAATGCACGACTGCATGCATCTTAACTGTAAACTCATCTGCACAGGCAAATTTCAAATTTTCTTCACTTTCTCCAATTTAATGCAAGCCTCTCGATTTAAGTTTGGAGCGAAGGGTTTGCTCGAGGTCACTCAGTGAGTTAGCTACACAGCTCCAGCTCAGCTGCCACCTCCCCATTTTTAGTTTATTGTTTTTTTGTCCCTCTACCATTTTCCCTGCCTCTCAGCCTAACATTCATATTCCAAAGAAAGATTGAAAATAGCCCCTCTACTCAGTTCCTCAGGAAGGCTGTTTGAGAATCAATTAACTCAAGGGTCCCTCCTTTGGAAACCGTGCGAGGGTGTGGCCAGTTCCCCACATCCATGTCCTTGCGGCTAGACAAAGCCAGGACACCAACTTCCCCGCCACTTCTCAGGCCACAGGAAACCTGGACGGCGGTATCTGCCAAGCTTTAAAGTGTCCACCTCCTCAGAGCTCTGGGCTCCAGGGCAGCGATTCCCCCTCCTGCTTCTGGCCAGCTGAAGGCCTTCGCCCAAGAATGTCTCCCTATTTGGTGGTTGTTTTTCTATGCTCTGAGCTAGTTCCCAAAATAAGTGCTCGGGAAGTGGCCCTGTTTTAATCATTGAGGGAAGGGCGTTTGCTAAAAAGGACGAAGATATCCTGGGATGGAATTGGTGGAATAGAAGGCAGAGAGACAATTAGACCTTTGGGGTTGGTCATTAATGAAGGGACATTATATCTGGCGCTGTGAACTCCAAGCCCATTAATCAGACATGAAGGGCAGGAGGGGCGGCCTGGAGTGGCCAGGACTAGTTCCCAAAGAGTGGCTTGAGGTAGTTGTAGAGGTTTGATCTGTCATGAACAGGTTCTAGAATTGTTTCTTCTTCTTTTTTTTTTTTTCATTAAGTGAAATTTGTATTAGCATAAAATTAGCCATTTTAAAATCTCCAATTCAATGGCATTTTGTACATTCACATTGTTGTGCAACCACCATCCCTATCTAGTTCCAAAATATTTTTATCACCCTAAGAAAATCCTGTATCCATCAAATTAATCCCTATCCTCTTTCCCCACCAGCCCCTGGCAATCACCAATCTGCTTTCTGTCTCTATGGATTAAACGATTCTGGATATTTCATATAAGTGTAACCATATAATATGAAACCTGGCTTCTTTGACTTAGCATAATATTTTTGAGGTTCATCGACATTGTAGCATGTATCTGTACTTCATTCCTTTTTACGGCTGAATAACGCTCCATCACATGGATATAGCACATTGTGTTTAACCATTTATCCATCAATGGACATCTTTTTTTTCCATCTCTTCGTTATTGTGAATAGTGTTGCTATGACTATTCATGTACAAGTATTTGAGTAGCTATTTTCAATTATTTTGGGTATATGCCTAAAAGTGAAATTGCTGGATCATATAGTAATTCTACAATTGACTTTTTGAGGAGCCACTAAACGGTTTTCCACAGTGGCTACAACATTTTACGTTCATACCAGCAATGTATGAGGGTTCTGATTTCTTCACATCCTCTCCAGCATTTTTTATTTTCCATTTCTTTGATTGTAGCCCTCCTAGTGTGTGTGCAGTGGTATCTCATTGTGGTTTTGATTTGCACTTCTCTAATGACTAGTGATATTGAGCATCTGCTCACATGCTCATTAGCCATTTGTATATCTTCTTTGGAGAAATGTCTATTTATGTCCTTTGCTTAATTTATTAAGTCCTTTGCTTATTTGATTTTAATCC
>NW_007780960.1:2788-3049 GCF_000696425.1 Galeopterus variegatus
ATAGATAGATAGACAGACAGACAGACAGACAGACAGACAGACAGATAGATAGATAGATAGACAGATGAACAGATAGAGAGATGAAGGGATGGATGGATGGACGGTGGATGGATGGATGGGTGGATAGAAAACTTCTCCTGTCCCACTGCTTTCCTGTTTTCTCTGTTTTCCCACTGAGTTCTCTGGAATCCCTGTTTCATGGCTGGTGCTTGCTGATGGTGGAGATTGACTGGTTTTGTAGCTGCCTTTTAGGTGTAGATC
>NW_007780961.1:0-2105 GCF_000696425.1 Galeopterus variegatus
GACTCTGAGTGGCCCAACCTTTTAGGAACAGTACTCATATTTAAATATGCTTCATAGGATTTAGGTGGAGTGCTTTCTCACAAGACTTAGGAATTCAATAACGAGTCTGTTTGAAGTATTTTTTATGTAGTGAATATTGTTAGGCAAGGAGAAAAATCTAACCCAGATGGCTATGAAATCTGGTGCTTTCTATAATGGAAAAGAAGCAAAATATGGTAAGACCAAAACTGACTGTAGCCACATTACCTTCTAAGAACAAAGGAATAATTCCTATCAGTGAGGAAATATCTGCTCCCTTCTTCACACAGTGAGTCTGAGAAGAAAAGCCTTTGTCTGTACTTGCCCTTGCAGCTCAAGGTTCACATTCCTTAAATGAACCATTGTTTTTCAAAACACTCATGAGTTCCAGGAGAGAGAAAGGCAGAGCCTGAACCCTGGAGGAGAAGATCAAAATAGTTTTGCATATAAAGAGAGAACTGAGCTGAAGGGTAGAGAACCCTAGAGCTTAGATAAATTTAAGATAGGAAGATGTGAAAGAAATAATATATGAAAAGGGAAAGGGAAACCAAGCAACCTTCAGTAAAATTTTCCCCATACACAAGTGAAAGTTCTCAGTATCTAAGTGGAATCACTAATGTCAAACCCTAACAAAATGGAGCTGGGAAGCCACAAAGGAAGGGCCCTCATGCACATATGCCTAATATGGGAACAATGCAAGAAATTGCTCAAAACCACAGTATTCCAGATAAGCCCCTTGCACAAGGACAATTGCCTAACAATGGCTGTCTCCACCTATAAACTATTGTCAACTCCTGCAAGAAGCCCCTATAAAAACCAATGGTCTTTGTTTCATAACAGCTTACATGGACTTCTTTTTGTCTTAAAAGCTTCTCCTTTGCTCTAACCACCTTGGATGCACCTATTATGGTTCACTATAGCACATGTATCCCAAATTGCAATCTCCTGCTATTCCTGAATAAACTCTTTGCTTTGGAGAGTTGGGCTCTCTGTTGCTCATTTTAGGTTGATACACAAATGACTCATGTGAGTGATGCTTTGGGGTGTCAGGGAGGAATGGGGGAAAGGGCTGATAGTCCTCTGTTGGGAAAATATAGGAAAATGATCAGGGCCCCTCAGATGTTCAGAATCTTGCCGAGCAGTTGCTGTAAATATCCTCAGGTGTTCCTTGTTACTACTTAATGTAAGTGCATATGGGCACCCAGGTGTCCTGGGTTATGGACTTGAATATAAAGGACTAACAGCTCTGATCCACGGTGCTTCTCAGAACACTCCCAAGAAGCCACTAGGACGGCTGCTCCTAGCTCTGAATAAACTCTATTAATTTTTTTACCCATGGCTCCCAGGGCTTTTCCCTATTACCTAGCTTGTAGACCTGTGTGTGGAGGGTTTGTGACCCAGTCTGTGCAATGGGCTTGAGGGGTCTGTGAGCCCGAGCCCTAGCTCTACAGTCCTCACTTGGGACAAAGCAATGCAGAAGAGAAACAACACATAGAGAGGCAAACAGCTTAAAAATGAAATAAATTCTCCAAATCCTAAAGTGACTGGAAAATGCATAAACCGCTCAGATTTCCCTGAGAAGAGATACAGAAGCTCAAGCTAATTTCCTCTGAATTTCAAAGGAGAAACTAATGCAGCTGACATCTGACTTATACCTCTCTCCACTCAAGACCTGCACCATAAGACCATGAAGTAGGCAGCATGTGTAAATCAACAGCATTAAGCAGGCACAAGGGAGTGTTTGTAATTCCTTATACCTCTCTCCACTCAAGACCTGCACCATAAGACCGTGAAGTAGGCAGCATGTGTAAATCAACAGCATTAAGCAGGCACAAGGGAGTGTTTGTAATTCCTCTCTCCTTCCTCCAACAGTAAACTTTCAGAGTTAAGCTAACCCAGTCTCCAACTCTTGATCAGGTGGATTAGAAACCCAATTAGGCTTCTTAAGACGTCTGATTTTTCTTAAGATTTTTTAAATACTTGCTTCCTCCAAAGAACTTCCAAAGTATTTACTCATAAAAATCTTAACATGTTCTTGTCTAGTAGTTTTATGAATTAATTTGTCTACATTTAAATCTTTGTTGGGC
>NW_007780961.1:2382-3049 GCF_000696425.1 Galeopterus variegatus
CAGAAGCTCAAGCTAATTTCCTCTGAATTTCAAAGGAGAAACTAATGCAGCTGACATCTGAGTTATACCTCTCTCCACTCAAGACCTGCACCATAAGACCATGAAGTAGGCAGCATGTGTAAATCAACAGCATTAAGCAGGCACAAGGGAGTGTTTGTAATTCCTCTCTCCTTCCTCCAACAGTAAACTTTCAGAGTTAAGCTAACCCAGTCTCCAACTCTTGATCAGGTGGATTAGAAACCCAATTAGGCTTCTTAAGACGTCTGATTTTTCTTAAGATTTTTTAAATACTTGCTTCCTCCAAAGAACTTCCAAAGTATTTACTCATAAAAATCTTAACATGTTCTTGTCTAGTAGTTTTATGAATTAATTTGTCTACATTTAAATCTTTGTTGGGCTGGCCCGGCGGCGCACTGCTACAGTGCATCGCTTGGGAGCATGGCGGCACTCCCACCGAGGGTTTGGATCCCACATACAGACCGGTTCCCGCTCACTGGCTGAGCGAGGTGCGGGCGCAGCACCGAGGGTTGCGATCCTGTTGCCGGACACGAAAAAAGACAAAAAGAAAAATAAATAAATAAAATAAAATAAAATAAATCTTTGTTGAGGGCCGGCCCGGTGGCGCACTGGAGAGTGCGCCGCTTGGGAGTGCGGCGGCGCTCCCACC
>NW_007780962.1:0-924 GCF_000696425.1 Galeopterus variegatus
ATCTAAGTGGTTTTTTCATCCAGTTCCCCCACACCTGGCTGGGATCATTGGGAAGGCTTTGGAGAAGGGCCGAACAGGGGTGCAGCTGCATGAAAAACAGGAACTTCCCAGGGAAGGAAAGTGCTGTGGCCTTCAGTCAACTCCTCCTTGCCCCTGGATGTGCAGCTCCTCAACCTGGGGAGATAAGAACTGTCTTTAC
This sequence comes from Galeopterus variegatus, assembly GCF_000696425.1. NCBI lineage: Eukaryota > Metazoa > Chordata > Mammalia > Dermoptera > Cynocephalidae > Galeopterus > Galeopterus variegatus. The sequence goes on from NW_007780962.1 coordinate 200, forward strand.
ATGAACAAAGGAGGAGCTCCCCATGACGACAGGGGAAGCTGGTGTGAAGGCTATCTTCCATGATGAGGAAGAAAGATTACTGGGTACCCAGTAGCTCAGGCACCTGCAGACACACACTGGTGAGGCTACCTTGGGACAGATGGCCAAGTCCACAGAAGAAAGAATTGTAATAAAGCAAGAGGGAAATAGGGTTTCATTCCAAATTAGGAAGACCCAAGGCAGTACTGCTTTGAGATTAATGTGGGCAAGGAAGACATACTGGGCAGCAATACATGGATTTCTGCTGTCTGCTAAGGGAGCCCCACCAACTCTGGGTCTCTGAGAGTGGCCCAGAGGCCACAACTGTGCAAAGATAAAAGAATACATACAGTGGGAGGCAGACAATGGCCTCCTAGAAATGCCCACTTTCTAATCCCCAGAACCTGTGAATATGTGATGTCCCATGGCAAGGGAAAACTGAGGTGGCAGGTGGAATTAAGGCTGCTAACATGCTGACCTTGAGATGGGGAGATTATTCTGGATTATCTGGATGTGCCCAACGTAATCACAGGGTCCTTAGAAGTAAAAAAGGAAGATATGGGAGTCAGTGTTAAGAGTAATGCAATGTGAAAAGGCTCAGCTAGTCACTGCAGGCTTTGAAGATGGAAGTGGCCACAGGCCAAGACATGCTGCAGCCGCCAGATGCTGGAAAAGGTATGGAGATGGATTCTCTCCTAGAGCCTTTG
>NW_007780962.1:2329-3049 GCF_000696425.1 Galeopterus variegatus
CATGGACTTGGAGACCAACTGGCTATGGGGAATGAGGGACAGGAAAGGAGCCCAGACAACAATGAGGCTTCTAGCACAAGGGCAGCTGGGTGGATGGTCAGGACTTTAACCTAGATGGGGGCAAAGGGAGAGGGAGGCCACTGAGAAGGAAGCAAACGTGCCGAATAGGACGTCTGAAGGACATCACGGCAGAGATGCCCAGTGGGCCAATTGAAGCATATGTCTGGGGTTCCGGAGAGACCCGGGTCCCTTCTTTCTCTCCCTTTTCCAGTGGACAAAATCTTTTGCATCTTTTATTGTCTAACTCACCCCAGTGTCCCCATCCTCCAAACCCCCACAGTGCTCACACCCTTACAGAGTTAACTGTCCCCTCCTCTCTGCTGCTGACTCCCTCCTCTCCATGACATCAGCGCAGCAGCCTCATCCCCCTCAGGGGCTGTGTTTCAAGCCCCTGCACTTGGCTGAAGTGATCCTCCAACTTTTCAGAAACACCCTAAGGACTCAGTAAAGGGACAGCACTGAATGTGTTCAGGAAGGTCACCTGGGGGTGCAGAGATCTTGCAGGGTCAGGTGGTGGGGTGGGGGAACCGATCAGAGGGACTCAGGAAACCCGTCATGATACATAAGCAGGAGAGAGGGAGAAGAGGAGACAGACCACTAGGGAAAGGTGTAAGGACACAGAGGGTGAGAGAACACACACACACACACACACACACACAC
>NW_007780963.1:0-837 GCF_000696425.1 Galeopterus variegatus
AAAGTGAGGGTACTAACCCAGTTCTGCCTTCTTCCCAGTGGGGGTGTCGGGACTCAATCCCATAGGGAAGGTGCCCATATCACATAATGTGCAGGATTATAAAGTTCTGAACAAACACAAGCTTTTATTACGTAAGTATTTGAAAAATATGCATACTTCAGTTGCATGTTACCTTACCATATGGGTGAAGCACAAAAATCACTCTGTGATGGAGCACTGTGCATGGAAGACTGTCCTAGGCTCTGTGGGGAACAGTGGGATTGGTAGACGATGTATTCAAGAGGTGAAAAATCTAACGGACACTTGAGATAAATACATGTGAATGCGTGTATATAAGCGATATACAAGGATACTGGCAGCTGCTATTTGTTTTGTTGAGACTGTTTTTTTGTGCCAGCCACCAAAATGGGGGATCCCCATGAAGCTTTATGAAGTAGAACCAATTTTTCCCATTACAAAAGAGAAAACTCAGGCATATAGAGTTTACAGTGACTTGCACGGGGTCACGAAGCTTGGAGGGGTCAGAGTCAGGACTGGAACCCATGTCTGTCTGTCTGGCTTCAAAGCCAGAGCACTGACCCGTGCCCTCACTCTCCTTTTCTCCCCGCTTCTTAGTCTCCGTTTCCCTCCCGTCCACTCCGTTCCTCCTTCTTCTCTACTGTTTACCTTTCTTTCTCTCACAGATATGCCATCCTGCATTTGTAATTAAGCACAGTTTTATCATTATGAGCCAACTGGAATTGGAGTTTTCCTGCCAACTTATAGAAATCCTCTTTTAAAACTGAGATATTCAGGGTGCTATAAATTACGAATGTTTCAAATAAAACTTCTTTAGTG
>NW_007780963.1:2631-3049 GCF_000696425.1 Galeopterus variegatus
CTGAGATTCCGGGAGTTTGGGCAGAGGGACCAGTGTTTCTCAGCTAAAGGTGGTAGAGCTGGTATTCAGACTTGGTCTCTGGACTGCCAGCATCCAGCTCTTTACATTATCCTAGCCTGCAAAAAAGAGAAGTGTTTGTAACATTAGACCACGCCATGCCCTGTTTCCTAGCACCGTCCAATATTGGGACCTGGACACTCTCCTGTGGCTCCTCCTGGAGTAAATGTATCTCAGTTGCCTTTACCATTTTATGAGAGCTTTATAACATATAAACTTTATAACTGTATTGAGCCAAAATAAGAGGCTATACATGAGTTTGAGAAATTGCTGATATATTTAATACTTAGGAAATTTAGGATTAAAACTTGAAAATTATTCCATTGTTTAAAAAATTAATACACTATATTAGAAATGTTGA
>NW_007780964.1:0-522 GCF_000696425.1 Galeopterus variegatus
GAAACTTGAAGGAATAGATACTCACTGTTATATGAATGGGGAAGAAAGCAGCAACCCCAGCTTCTAAAATGAGAGTAAGTTGATGTGTGGTGTGTCTTTTCACAGTTGGGTTAGGTGTGACTCACCAGGTATGGTGGGAATCAGATTAAAGATGTTTCTTGACCCCTGAAGCTCAACTACATGGACAGTGGCTACACCTGACAGGATGATTTATTATAGGAGAGCTTACATATTTCAAATAGGAAAAAAAAATTATCATTTACAGTATTTTGAGACAAATTGTGTTTGAATGAGAACTGGAAGTCAAGATACACAGTGAAGTCAATCAGAGGCATGGAGGCAAAGGCCTGCCTAGTTGAGTCTGTCTGTCTCTAGTAAAACCTGTTTCTTGTGACACCTTCCATGAACCCCCAGGGGGCTGGAGACAACTCTACCTACTTGTGTGACCTGTGGTAGGTCTCGAATATCTTTCAGAGAGGAAAACATCCTAAGAGACCAACTTGCAGCCAGGTAAATGATATG
>NW_007780964.1:2783-3048 GCF_000696425.1 Galeopterus variegatus
CCTAATCAGCCTGAAGCAGCCACTGAGGTCAAACCTTCACCCTTCAGCTTCCCTTGAGATTGAGGAAATGGAATCTCTGAGGGGGGGAATAAGATAGAAGGTGCTCAGTTTTCCTGGGTTTGGGTTTCTGGACACAACACTGGATTTCAAACCACTCTGCAAGGTCTCAAACCCCTCCTCTAAGTCTTCACCTAGAAAAGAGTTACTATAGCTTATTGTACCTATTTTGGGCAACAACATGGGGAGATTGAGACCATAAGTGGTG
>NW_007780965.1:0-3048 GCF_000696425.1 Galeopterus variegatus
CCTTCTTTGAACAAATTATTTAGATTGGGCATTAAAAGGTTATATTTGAGTTGTTTGCTGGGTCTTGTGTCATAGAACTTGAGCTTATTTCTGCAGCACCAGACCTCAGCTAGGCTACTTAGAATCCTTCATTAGGACTTTTCAGATCAGTGCTGGTGTTTTCTCCAGTCACAAAGTGACACACTGTGGCCATCCCCTATGATGTAGAGGGGACTTACCCTCAGTGGGAGAGAATTAGGCCAATTTAGTAAGAGAAGCAGGGTAAGCTAAGAAGGGAGACATGCTAGTTCCGATCCCTGGTTATTAGGTCTTACCTTCAGTTCTGTGAGCCATCCTAGTACCATTCCAATAAATCACCTTTTTTGCTTAATAGGGTTTGAACTAGGTTTCTGTCACTTGCAAGCCAAGTTGAACAGTCCAACATGGCACCATTCCTCTAGTATATTGCTGTCTCTCAACCATCCCAAGTCAGCCTTGAGCACCTGGCAAACTTGTTTACTGAAAATATGGAGCGAGGTCATTGCAGGGTACAGGAGAAATTCTCATGGTTCAGGAATGGAAGTGGGGCAAGTAGCTGGAAGCAGACGAGAGACTCAAAATGTGAGAAAGGAGGAAAAAACCCTCGCATGAACACCAACAGTCTGCTGGTTTCCCACAATGCCTATGAAGCGATGCATAACTTGGGACCAGAATTTCTTAACAAGTGTCAGTTGTGCAGCTTGCCACATGCTGGGTTTTGTTAGGATTCTCAAGTAATAATCACCAATATTTATACCATACTTTATAATTTACGAAGTGTTTTTAGAGCTGTTATGTTATTCTCCAGGTGATGAAAATTTCTCAGAAAGAGGCTAAAGCTCCTCCAAGATCCCAGTGACAAAGAATTGGAACTCAGATCCAGGAGTTAAGTTCAAATCTGTGGTCTTTTCAATGTATCACTGTGTCTGCCTCCAAGGAATAGATGATACTGGGGAAACATCAGCAAATCAGCCTACTAGGGAGACCTTTCCAGGAAAATACTTTTCTAATTTTATTAGGAAAGTGAATAAGAAAAGAGGAATTCCTGACACTGTTAAGTGACAGATGTGTGTTAGGCAACAGAAGTGTGCAGTAGCTGTGATAGGAATCTCTAAAGGGGTATTTGTCTCAACACATCGGTTCAACTGAACTAGGTGAGGTCAATGCGTAGCTTTACAACAAGAAAGACCACAAGGCAGGGAATGAGGAATCTGGATCCCAGTCCAGCAACATCATTAACTGCTTGTATAACCGCAGGCAAGCCTCTTAACCTTCCTGGGCCTCAGTTTCCTGGTTCAACTGAACTAGGTGAGGTCAATGCGTAGCTTTACAACAAGAAAGACCACAAGGCAGGGAATGAGGAATCTGGATCCCAGTCCAGCGACATCATTAACTGCTTGTATAACCGCAGGCAAGCCTCTTAACCTTCCTGGGCCTCAGTTTCCTCATCTGTAAAATGAAAGGGTTGAACTAGATGATCTCTGAGGGCCCCTCCAGCACTGTAATTCTATGTTATTTGCTAGAATGCTCACAGCAAACATGCTACACCATGGTTTATAGCTCAGTATAATTACAGGATTCAGAGTCAGAGAGAACAGTGAATCCTAAAGCAGTTTAACGTCTGATTCCTGTTCGGTCACGTCAGGCCAGATTGTTTTTATATACATTAAATTTATGACACTGCCTCCTCTTAGGGGAGGAGGTGAAGAAATTTTAGGTAATCTGTTCAGGTGAAAAAGGCCAGAAAGCTATAAATAATAATGAGAGTAAAACCCAACTAGGACACCTTATACTTCTCAGGGCATGCCCGCAGTAAATCTGTAAGACAGATGGGGCAAGTGGGCTTTTTGTTGTTGTTTTGGGTTTTTGTTAATTACCTTTTATCAGATGAGAAAAGTGAGGCACAGACAGGTTTTCATGATTTGACCGAGGTCATCTTATAACAGCCAGGATTAAGACCCAGATTTTTTTTTTTTTTTTTTTACTTCAATTCTAGTGTTCTTTCCAACAATCCAGAGTACATTTCCTTTCGGAAGTCATATATCATTATATTCTCATTAGCAAAATGCTCCTTTCTGATGACCAGGAAAAGGAGTTGGCAAGTATCATTCTTCTTGACAGGTGCTGGAGAGAGATACATCATTAGGGTGCAAAGGCCACATTTGAATGTTCTTTCTTACTTTTTGAATATTTACAGAGGCAAAAGATAGGTGCATTTTAGGGTCTTTCTCACACGAGCTGAAATAAAAAAGAGAACTTGGTTGGATTTAGATAGACCTATCATTATTTCAAATTGCATCTGGCCAAGAAGAAATGGAATTTTTAGAATGTCGTCATCTGTTCTATCCTTTCATTACCAGGCTTGGTTGTTAACTCCTGCTGACTCTTTCATCTGACTGCATTTGCAATTTTGCTTTACATGACTCATCTTAAACTTTATTATCACGTTCATGGTAATAACGCAGGTTGACAACACTTTAAATAGTTGGCTTCCCATGATACAAGGCAATTAATTTTTATACTGCATCTTTTAACACAAGTATTGAGACAAAGTCTTTAAAGATCAAACCAAAGAGGTAATGGTTTTTGGGGAATTGGATCCAAACAATATCAGAAAAGTCGAAATGTAGAAATAATGAAAAAAGATGGATTAGGATGAAAGTTGTTAAGCATTGGAACGGGATAGAGTAAGGTTGCCTGGGTATCTCTTTCTAGAAGCCTTGAAAAGTTGAATAGTCTGTGGGTTTTTATGACACTGGAGGCACTGTATCTATAGCTTATAAAAGCCCTTTGTCCTTTTTATTTTTCTAGAAAAAGGATTAAAAACTGACAAGACCTATCTGAAAGGGATATTCCTAAAAGGGGCCCATAAAGGACAAAGAGTAGGGATTATAAATCATCCTGGGTGGAGGGGGATTAAAAAAGAGATGTTTAAAATCCAATCCAGAGGGACAGGGGTCTCACGGCCCTGTGCCCTGGAGCAGTCTTGGTGGTTGGGAAGCACTGAGAGCCCAGGTAGAAGGCAAAGGT
>NW_007780966.1:0-3048 GCF_000696425.1 Galeopterus variegatus
TTGACAAAAATCCCCTCTCCTGGGGATTTTTATACATGAGTATAAGGGCCAAGCCTGTGGCGCACTCGGGAGAGTGCGGTGCTGGGAGCACAGCAGCACTCCCACCGCGGGTTCGGATCCTATATAGGGATGACCAGTGTGCTCACAGCACTCACTGGCTGAGTGCGGTGTGGCCGGTCTCAAAAAGGACAAAAAACAAAAACAAAAACAAAACAAAACAAAACAAAACATGAGTATAGAGTGATAATAAAAAAGACAAACGATAATATGTATTGGGCGGGCTGAGGATAAATTAGAACCCTCGTGCTCTGCTGGTGGGAATGTGAAATGGTGCAGCTGCTTGAGTATAGAGAGATAATAAAAAAGACGAACGATAATATGTATTGGGCAGGCTGAGGATAAATTAGAACCCTCGTGCTCTGCTGGTGGGAATGTGAAATGGTGCAGCTGCTTTGGAAAACAGTCTGGCAGTTTGTCAAAAGGTTAAACATCGAGTTACCATATGACCAAGAATTCTACCCAAAAGATATGAAAACACATGTCCACATAAAACTTGTACACGAATGTTCACAACAGCATTATTTATAACAGCCAAAAAGTAGAAACAACTCAAATGTCTATCAGTTGATATGTGGATCAATAAAATGTGGTCTATCCACACAATGAAATATTATCTGGCAATAAAAAGGAATGAAGTACCGATACATGCTGTTACGTGGATGAAACTTGAAAACATTTTACTAAGTGGAAGGAGCCAGACACAAAACATTACATATTTTATGATTCCATTTATATGAAATGTCCAGACTAGGGAAATCCGGAGAGACAGAAAGTAGATTAGAAGACGTCTAGAGCTGGGAGGATGAGGGGAAATAGGCAGTGACTGCTATTTTCAGGGGTACAGGGTTTTGGGGGTTATTAAAACGTTCTAAAACTAGATAGTGGTAACGGTTGAACAACTCGGCAAATATAGTAAAAACCATTGTTTATACATTTTATATGGGTGAATTGTATGTGAATTACATCTCAATCATGTTATTATATTAAAAGATTACATAAATATTTTTAGTTTTTTGAGAAGCCTGTATACTGTTTTCCACAGTGAGTGCATTAATTTATAGTCCCCCCAATAATGTAGGAGAGTTCTCTTTTCTCCGCATCCTCGCCAGCATTTATTTTCTGTCTTGTTGATAACAGCCATTCTAACTGGAGTGAGCTGATATCTCCTAGTGGTTTAATTTGCCTTTCCCTGATGATTAGTGAAGTTGAGCATTTTTTCACGTGCCTGTTGGCCATTTGCTTGTCTTCTTTTGAGAAATGTCTGTTGAGGTCCTTTGCCCATTTTTTTAATTGGGTTATTCAGTTTTTTGCTGTTAAGCATACACTGGGTATATACCCAAAGAAAATGAAATCAATATATCAAAGAGACACCTGCACACCCATGTTCATTGCAACACTATGCCCAATAGCCAAAAGATGGAATCAACCTAAGTACCCATCAATGGATGAATGGATAAAAACCTATGGTCTATATACACAATGGAATACAATTCAGCTACAAAAAATAATGAAATCCCATCATCTGCAGCAACATGGATGGAACTGGAGACCATTATGTTAAGTGAAGTAAGCCATGCTCAGAAAGACAAATACCACATGATGTCTCTCATATGTGGAATCTTAAAAGAAAAAAAAAAGTGATTCTCATAGAAGTAGAGAGTATACTAATGGTTACCAGAGGCTGGGAAGGGAAGAAAGGAGGGGCAGTGGGTGAAGTAACGGGCACAAAGTCACAGGTAGACAGGAAGAACAAGTTCTGGTGTTCTAGGCTGAAAATACTACATTGACTATTTCTAAATAGCTAGAGAAACGGATCTTGAATGTCATCGCCATAAAGAAAAGATAAATGTTCAGGGGATGGACGTGCTATCTACCCTAAGTGAGTCATTGCACAATATATGCATGTATTGAAACAGCACACTGTGCCCCACAGATATGCACATTAAATTTTAAAATTAAAAAATTCCATAAATAAAATTAAAAGACTAGTGGAAAAAGAAAGAAAAACAGAATCTAGAGTCTCCTACCTCTCCTCCAGTCATAGGAATTTGTGTCTGCGGAGGTGGAACTCCAGGTGGGATTTCCAGATGAAGTTTCATCTGAGCTCTTCTCTGCTAACTTATGTGTCTGTTTTTCATTTATTAACTCTGAGTGGGTGGAGGTTTGTTATAAATATGGATTAAAATAATGCGTACAGGAGGCGATTCATTCCCATTCTAAAGTGTTTTGAAGCATTTGATTTAATATATGGAGAGTTACAATGAGAGCTCGTTTATCCTTCACTCATTTAACAAACTACAGGAGGCGATTCATTCCCATTCTAAAGTGTTTTGAAGGATTTGATTTAATATATGGAGAGTTACAATGAGAGCTCGTTTATCCTTCACTCATTTAACAAATACTTAATAAGTGCCTACTATGTGCCCAGAACTGTTCTCAACCCTGGAGAATACCAGTGAGCAAGACAAAGGAGGGTCATCCATGTCTGGGATGTTGGGTTGGACCCATGGGAGTCTATTAGTCAGAGCCCTGGATGGAGACAGAGAACACACTCCATTCGGGTAATTTTAGGAGAGTTTAAAAATGGGGTATTAAAAAGATATGGGGCTTCCTGTCGCAGTCCTTTCCAGTCCTGCAGGGGTGGTGGAACGAGGCTGGTGGCCAGTGGTAGAGCTTGGGCAGCTGGGAGGAGATGAAGGGCTGCCTGTGGGAACTGGGCTCAGCCAGCCCACAGAGGGCCTACAGGGAGGGGCTGGGAGAGTAAACACCCCACCCTCCCTCCCTCCTGTATCCTACACCTGGTCCCCTTTGGGTGAGCCCAACTGGAAGCCAGAGGCAAGGGAGCCCAGTGAACATGGTTTGTGCAGGTCAGCCTGCAGGGCCGAGCGCAGGAGAGGACAGGTGGAGCAGACCTGGGGAGTGGGACGGGAGACGTGGAGAACAGGGTACAAGGTGGAGAGGGTGCGCTTCTAACCCAGACACTTGTGG
>NW_007780967.1:0-276 GCF_000696425.1 Galeopterus variegatus
AATTAGATTGATGAGACTAGTTTGATTAGTTTAATTAGATGGTTGGGATTAGTTTGATTAGTTTAGTTGGATGAGTCTTGTTTGATTTGTTTAATTAGATTGATGAAATTAGCTTGATTAGTTTAATTAGTTTGTTGAGATTAATTTGATTTGTTTAATTAGATTGTTGAGATTAGTTTGATTAGTTCAATTAGACTGATGAGACTAGTTTGATAAGTTTAATTAGATTGAAGAGATTAGTTGCATTAGTTTAATTAGATTGATGAGACTAGTTGG
>NW_007780967.1:2200-3048 GCF_000696425.1 Galeopterus variegatus
TGAGATTAGTTTGATTCATTTAATTAGATTGATGAGACTAGTTTGATAATTTTAATTAGATGGTTTGGATTAGTTGGATTCGCTTAATTAGTTTGATGAGTCAAGTTTGATTAGTTCTATTAGATTGATGAGACTGGTTTGATTAGTTTAATTTTATTTTTGGTATTAGTTTGATTAGCTGAATTAGACAGAAGAGATTAGTATGATTAGTTAAAGTAGACTGATGGGATTAGATTGTTTAGTTTAATAAGATGGATGATACTAGTTTGATTAGTTTAATTGGATGATGAGACTAGTTTGATTAGTTTAATTAGATGGATGATACTAGTTCGATTAGTTATTTCGATTGTAGGGATTTCTTTTATTAGTTTAATTAGTTTCATGAAACTAGTTTGATTAGTTTTATTAGACAGATTAGACTAGTATGATTAGTTTAAGTAGATTGATGAGATTTGTTTAATTAGTTTAATGAGATGGATGAGATTATATTATTTAGTTTAATTAGATTGATGAGGTTAGTTCGATTATTTTAAATAAATTGATGAGCCTCGTTAGATCAGTTTTATTAGATTGATGTGATTAGTTTGATTAGTTTAATTAGTTTGATGGCACTAGTTTGAACAGTTTAATAAGATTAGTGAGATTAGTTTGATTAGTTTAATTAGATGAAGAAAACAGTTAGATTTGTATAATTAGATGCATGATACTAGGTTGATTACTTCATTTAGTTTGATTGTACTAGTTTGATTAATTTAAATAGATTGATGAGATTCGTTTGATTACTTTTTTTAGATTGATGAGGCTAGTTTAATTAGTTTAAAATAATAAATGAGATTTGTTTGATTGGT
>NW_007780968.1:0-861 GCF_000696425.1 Galeopterus variegatus
TTAAAAGACAAACCCCAGATTGGAAAATTCTTCATGATCAGAGAAAGGGGCATTATTCCATCGGATAACCCAGAGTCTGAAACAGCTTGAGAGCCAGGACTACAGGCACTGCCTGGACACCAGCGAGCAGGTGGGGCAGGAGGAGCTGCAGACAGAGCTGGGGGACCTGGAACGGGAGGAGGCAAGGCTGGCCCAGGAGCTGGAGGACGTGGACGTGAACCTTGCAAGGGCGGCTGCGGAGCTGCAGGCAGCCCAGGCCGAGACTGCAGAGCTGCAGCAGTGGGAGCGGTGGGTCCAGAGGGACTGCAGGGCACTGGAGTGACAACAGCTGGGACTGTAGGATGAGCTGAGGAGCGTGGAGAACCAGCTGCACCACGCCCGTGGGCAGCTGCACTGGCTGAAGAAAACCAACATCTTCAATGCCACGTTTAAGATCTGGGAGGAGGGCCCCTTGGGCGTCATCAGTAACTTTAGACTGGGTTCTCTCCCCAGTGTCCCCGTGCACTGGAATGAGATTAATGCTGCCTGGGGACAGACGGCATTGCTGCTGCTTGCCCTATCCAATGTGATTGGGCTGCCATTTCAGAGGTACATGCTGGTCCCCTGTAGCAACCACTCCTATCTGAAGTCCTTAACACATGGCTCCACTGAGCTGCCCCTGTTCTGTTATGCTGGTGGGGTGAGTCCTTGAGTAACAGACTTGACCATGCCATGCAGGCCTTCCTGGACTGCATGCAGCAGTTCAAGGAAGAGGCTGGGAAGGGTGAGCAGGTCCTCTGCCTGCCCTACAAGAGCCACGGGGGCAAAGGCCTGCTGGAGGACGCTGGGGGCAGCAGGGAATGCTGCTCCATCACCACCCTT
>NW_007780968.1:2292-3048 GCF_000696425.1 Galeopterus variegatus
AAAAAAAAAAAAAAAAAAAAAGTTGAGGTTGTTAAATCTTCCTCTCCCTCCCCCCCCCGGTTTTTTGTTGTTGTTGTTGTTGTTGTTGATGTTGGTGTTGTTGTTGTTTGTTTGTTTTTGTGTGAGTGTGTGTGAGAGTTGTATGTAGTGGAGCTTTGGGGCAGGGGCTGGGAAGAACATTCAAAGATTGAGTTTTGGCTGCCACGTCTAGTGTGAGCCGCCCCTCTTCCTTCCTGAGAAACTTCCAATAAGTTTCCACATGTTCTTTCATGATTTAAAGCGAGAAGTATGTCTTCTTGGGCTGTGTCATTATGTGCAGATTAATTTTGAGGTGAGAGGGTAGGGTGGCCAAAGACTAACTGGTGACATTGGCTGATAGATCAATTAAGGGGTCACAGAAACCTGAAGATTAAAAAGGAGCCAACAATAGGCATTTTTTAAAATGCCAGTTGTGTCATGCCATCCCCCACTTCTCCATTGCTCTCGGGATAAACTCCCAAATCCTTACCCTGGTCTTCAAACCCGGGTGACCTGTCCCTGTCAGGACAGGTCACATTACACTCCTCCCAGCCCCTCTCTGTTCTAAAAGGTGCCAATCCCGCCCTTCCTCTGCCCTTGGCCTTGCTATTCCCTGTGTGTCAACGTTTTCTAACCAAACTGTACACGTCTTGAGGGCTCATTTAGCTTTCTTGTCTAGATGACACGTAGAATCGCTCCTACATACTAAGTATCTATGAATAGAAGTGGTCATTGTGA
>NW_007780969.1:0-806 GCF_000696425.1 Galeopterus variegatus
AGAATATCTTTTCTTTAGGAGAATTATGACTCCTATTTAGAACTGCATAGTTACCCCCAAATTAAAATTTAAAAAGCAACAGTTTACACTTACAATATAGACCATTTCAGGTCCACGGCAACTTTTGTTCATGTAAGAAATTAATATACTAAGATCTGTCATTCATACTGTGAACAAACATGGGAGAAAATATAGAACCAGTGATTCATAGTTATTTTTTGTTGGGGTACAAAACCATCTCTTGAGAAGGACAACAGTTCAATAAACAAATGCCACAGTGCTTGGGATGACACAAGCTAGACTCAACTAAATGGAGAAAGAAAACAGCATTTTCTACAAGGACAGTTTTGATGCAATTGAAATATTACATTTACAAAATCCTATTCATTGTTGATGAGTAATTGATTTTAATGGTGATTCTTTATTTGAAATATATATATTCTGACAACTTACTTCCCTTTCCACTCCCTAAATAGAATGTTTGACGTTTGGTATTGTTCTTTATTAACATTTTCTGTGTTACTCCCACAACTTGGGCTCATTCTAAGTGCCAAATCCAATTCTAAAACCAGAATGTATAGTGTCCCCTTCTCCCAGGGACAATTTTAGGGGTGTTTGTATTGAATCAAAGAGTGTTAGAGGTGGACATGGCTTTAAAGATAATCTAATTCCTTATTTTACAGATGGAAAATTGAATCTTGAGGAGTTTAGTTACACATCTGATAGGCTGTGAAGCTCCAGCCAGAACTCAGGGAAGAGGAAAAAGTACAAGGAATTTTGTATTTATGAAGAATTTACCGTCATAG
>NW_007780969.1:2461-3048 GCF_000696425.1 Galeopterus variegatus
TCCAGGAGGAGGACTCTTCCCAAAGGGTTGGGGACAATGAGGGAGGCAGGAAGCCAAGGCAAGGTGACTGTTTTGGGGTTGTACAGAATAAGGTATGTCCAGCATGTGCACATAGGACAGATGTTAAAACACCAAGTTTACAGCAGCTGGTAATGTGGTTAATACATGATTCTTCTCTGTTTCTAAACCTTCAGCAAAGTTCTGTTATACGCAAATATCTTATGTTAACAGTACTTTGAAGAATAAAGGAAACGGGGCTATTTATCATGTTGCAGATGTTCCTCCAGGAAGTGAGTAGAGTGGAAATCTGAGTGAGACGTGGCCAGGAGAACATAAGCAATCCCGAGCAAGAATTCTCACAAGTACTGAGGAGGGCTAAGGACATCATGTGGGATGCAGGCTCAAGTCGCCTTATTTGGAAAACAAATTCCTCAAGAAGGCTGGGGGAGTTGGGAACACCCAGTGTCAGCCCTTGGGTTATGATGGTAGGAATTCTGTTTTCGATACTCTGGAAAATTTAGGGCACGGCTTAAGGGCTGATCTGTTCCTAAAGAAGGGCTACTTTACAGAAGTGATTCCTAAGGATT
>NW_007780970.1:0-1620 GCF_000696425.1 Galeopterus variegatus
AAAAAAATAAAAGCTAACTCTGGATAACAGATTCTTATTTTAAAATATACTGTTTATTAAATGTTTATTGATAAGGTAGGATGTTGTTACACAGTGTGAAAATGTAAATGTACCAACTACAGTCTTGTTCACTGATACAGTTTCAGGTAGCTTTTGCATGTTCACTTAACAAAGAAGAACTGTAAAATTAATGTTGCACATATACATACAAACACATATGTATGATTTCACTATCTCACTTGTGGGAACTAAGGGAGAAAATCTAAAATTATAAAGTATAAACATTTCCACCTGGGAGGAAAAAACTATCAGAAAAGATTATCAAATGCTGTGAAATCGCCTGTGACAATAATTCTGCATTAGCACCTCTTTCGTCCAGCCACACATATTGATTAACTGATACAGACATCTAGCGTATTTTCGAGTCTTTGTGTGGGCATGCATTTTCATAGATAACCTAGCTTGTCAACTGTATATCATAATATTAATGTTTTATTTTCCTAGAACCCCTTGGGATTCATTGAAATTGAACACATTATGCCACCATGTTTTTTTTTCCTCAGATTAGGTTCTGTGTTAATGTTCTCATTGTAAACTACAAACTGAACTTCATGGGAATGGTGCCAAACAATTGGGCACAAATGGGAGTAGAAGAAAAACATCCTATATTCAGCAGAATGCTATTTTAGGGCAGAGGATTCAGGAAAACTTTGAGTCCAGTTGAAATTGCAGGGAGGATTAAAATGGCAATAAGTGCATATAATTAACCAAGCTGGAATTTGTTCAGGATATCAGGGCCAAGTACTCTTTTAATTATTCAGTTAATGGACCTGTTCTTGCCAAAGTAGCTGCCCTGCACTGAGGCTGGCAGCCTGTTTTTCAGAAGTATGCCTTCATTTGTGCACTCTAAAACCACCCAGAAGTTAATTGCTTATCTAATGTTTCCATTTCTGTGCCAAGGTTCCATTTTCACTCATAAAGTTAGGTACATGTGTAGGTCATTCTTGGAATTGTTCTGTTTCATTGAAATGATTTGTAAATACAGATCCCAGAATATGAGAACTTCATCTTTAAGGGCATGACTGTCTTTAAAACTTAAACAATAGCTGAATATTACGTACAAAAGTCTTGAATAGATGTGCACATTATTATTTTATTATCTTACTAATTCACCCACTGACGTATCATGATAATGTTAACTCTTCATAATTTTTCTATTTCAGAAAATGATTTAGGATCATGTGTTAGTCACTCAGATGTTTCCAAATATGTTTAGATCAAATTTCTAGTCAATTTTCTAAATTTTTCACATTTTATTTTTATGCTTTAATATCATTTAACTAACTGAAATTTTTCCACTCCCTCAGATATTTCCTCTTGAAAAAAATTTTACATGAATTATGAAATGCTTTCACATTCCTGTAAGTCACTAATGCCCCAAAACATTAAAGAGACTCATACAAATTTTACTTAAGCCCTGCAGTGCAAACAAATAGGTCTTTAGTACAGACTCCTCCAGGGAGTTCTGGGAAGTGTAAGGTAGATTTTTCCACATTCTTCTCATCATTGTGCTGGCACTTAAGTGACTGATGCAAAGACAAGTGCTCGATTCTTTACTTA
>NW_007780970.1:2378-3048 GCF_000696425.1 Galeopterus variegatus
CCAGGATGATATTTCTACATGTACTAAAACAAATTTGCTGTCTTTAAAAGAGAAACAGTAAGTTACATAACCATAATTAGAAATCTCATTGCTAACACAACCAGGAAATCTTTCTTATGAGCTAAGTTATTTAATTCAATCATAAGAGGTTTCTTTTTAGGATTAAATTATCTACCTCGTATACTTTTTTCCCCTTAATTGACTTCAATTGTTATGTGACTATAAGTAGCTATACAGATTACAGAAAATAAGAAATGAAATTGTTCATTTCTAGGTTCAACATTTTAAGAGGGTCATTGATAAGTTGGGAAGTGTTTGAAACTGGGGTGACAAAGATGGTGAGGCTCTGAAAACAACTTATGCATATTAATAAAGGGGTTTTCTAGATCAATTTTTCTTTGAGATAAAAAAGCTTAGTGTTTTTATCCACTTTATCGCTCTTAATGTTCAGAATAACTTTTTGTATGAGAAAATGGATTTTAAAAGTTGAAGAAAATGATACTCAGATGATATCACATGTATTAATTAAGTGCTAGAACCAAAATTTAATACCAGGGTTGTTGAGATAACAATTCTTGACATTTTCCAGATGCCATCATAATTCTGTAGAAGAAAAACCAGGTATTTTGATTTGCTCTGGGAATTTGAACTAGAATCAGTAGGTCTACAA
>NW_007780971.1:0-363 GCF_000696425.1 Galeopterus variegatus
TGTTTCTGAATCTTTTCTATTAATTAAATTGGCATAACTCAGAAAAAGACAGTACAAAATAAAATAATATTTTAAAAATATGATACTAATAAACTGGATGTCTCCTAGCACCTAAGATTAAAAACATCTGTTTCCTAATCAAGAAGGGTAAAAGTTGTAGATTATATAAATTAAAGTTTTTAACTACTTCTTAATTAAATGCCAGTCTATAATATCCTACCCTAAAAGAGTACAGTAATTGAAAAAATATATTTGTCAAGGATAATGTTACAAAATATACTAACATACCGTTATCTGCACCGTGCTCTAACCACCTGAGTTAACTAGCCAGCCTTAAATATTTTTAAATTATTCAGAAAGAAA
>NW_007780971.1:2420-3048 GCF_000696425.1 Galeopterus variegatus
AGTAATTTGTTACACAGTCAGATAGCTAATACACATGCCAACTGCAAATGTGTCGGATATGTTCAACAGGTGTTTGTTCAGCGTCTGTTCCACCTCCTTTCATAGATTAGTATACTACCTGAGCTGTAAAATTAAAAATTACATTTCTGGGGATTCCGTGCCAACTGAGGTTTTGAATCTAATTCAATTTTGCTGCTTAGAAGCAATTGTGTTAACTGTGGAAGGCAAAAATGAGGTAGAAGCCATCTTTCCATCACTGTTCTCAGCTCAACAGTTTGGTCGTGTGTCAGGCTGGGTCACGGACCCTTCAAACCTGTTTCTGCAGACTGGGTCACAAACCCCTCATATGCAAATCGCAAGGTAGGTAGTTTGAAAAAGATCCTGGGAGCCATTGGCAAGGTTGACGTGCTTTATTCGGATCCAAGCTCAACCCTCAACCAGCTGCAGCCGCCGCAGCCGCTGAAGCAGCCGCAGGCGCCGGAGCAGCCGCTGGAGCAGCCGCCGCCGCCCCAGCGGCGCTCTGGTGGCCTCCCGGGGGAGGATCAGAGCCGTTTGTCCTTTTTACTCACCAGATAACCCAGGGACACCTGGGTGTGAGTCAGATAAGCAAGGGACACCTGGGCGAGCG
>NW_007780972.1:0-530 GCF_000696425.1 Galeopterus variegatus
GTTCTCTTTTAGGGAAGAGACATGGGAATTGTGCACATTAACTTCTACTCAGATTCCAGTGGTAAAAACTAAGTCACATGGTCACATCAAACTACAAGGAAGGCAGGAAAATATTGTCTCTAGCTGGAAAAGCATGTATGTGCTCTACTAAAGCCCGGGGTGGGGGTGAGGATGGTGGCTATTACTAAAAGGAAGAAGGGGATTATGACTCCTGGGGACTAGTAGCTGGAAGTCTAGATATAATACTCATTTTATATTAAAGTATTTGGCATGTAGTAGGTGCTCAGAAAGTGTTAGGTATTATTATTATTGGCATGTGGGGTTTCCATCTGTGGTTTCATGGCAACTTCCTTACTTTCAGAGCTAAAAATAGGATTTCAGAAACCAGATTCAGAACCATGGAAACATTCCGGAACTTCTTCCAACTCCATACAATTCTGACTTCTTTAGCCAGCCAGCTTTGTGATCTGGTACAGCACTAGGTAAAACTGATGAGTCTCCATAATTTGTCTTGGCCCCTCTCCCTTCAC
>NW_007780972.1:2487-3048 GCF_000696425.1 Galeopterus variegatus
TAATATCTGTAGACATCTCAACTCTGTTATTTTTTTACACCAAAGGAGAATGGTGAAAAACATTAACTTCCTTTTTTTGTCACCACTCTGTATACATGCCCTGCACTTTGGGTCTTTATGCAAGGAATTTCCTGCACCCTGTCCTTCCTTCACAACTCTGCTCCAACACCATCTCTTCCAGCAAGTCTTCCCAGATTCCCAGCCAGTGCTTGCCCTCCCTTCTTCATGATCCCCAACTCCGCAATTTGTATCTTTCCTCTTGCACTTTTACAGTCTGTCTCTCTGTGAAGGGATTTACTTATGGGCCTTTTTTCTCTGAGTCTCAAAGGGGCTCATAGAGGTAAAAAGCTTTGGATTTGGACTGTCCAGACTCTACCAGTGACTAGCTTGTGTGACCTCGAACATTTGATGTGGCCTGTTTAAGCCTCACCATCTTCGTGGATAAAACTGAGATCCTAACTAATATTACTTCCCACATTGGCTTTTGGCAGATGAATGGATTAAATAACTGTTTTAAAGCACATTATAATGCCCTTACTCCATGCCAGGCACAGTTCTAAG
>NW_007780973.1:0-916 GCF_000696425.1 Galeopterus variegatus
CAAATTTATTACTAAGAAAAATTTCAGGTGAGCTGTTTACTGAAGTAAAGCCAATAAAAACTAACATTTTAGACGCAGCAGAGAAAAAATATATAATGTTGGATACTGGAAAATATTCAGTAATTTACAACTGGATATTTATAAATTATCCAGATATTCAATTTCTATTCAAATTTATGACTTTATATAACTGTTTTCCCTCTGATAATCTTATAGAGAACAATAATTTAATATATCCTACTTCAAATTTGAAATAAAATGCATCAAATCATACTGATCAGTGATATTAAGTGTCACCAGTTAAATCCTTAAAAGTTTTCATTTAAACATTTAATCTTTTTGTTAGAGCTCAAAACTAAAAACTATACTTTTGCTGCTATAATTTTAATAGTATCTATTTCTATTAATCCAACTAGCTTTAACTAGTTTTTATAATATCATCTAATTATTTTACGTGGGTTAAAATGTGGGATATGTGAAAACATTATACTGAATATGAGTAATTACAGATTAATTTATATAATAAAATTTAGGAAGAAAATTCTCTTCAGCAAAGTCTGACTCCCTTAATATGTGACTGTGTACAAGTAACAACCTCTGGGCTTCAGTTTCTTCTAAAACAGGAATAATAACAACAGTAATCACTACATCAGGCCATTATAAAAATGAGTTAATAAAAGTAAAGTCCCTCAGTCCTCTCAGTGTCTTGCACATTAAGTGCTCAATTAATATTAGATATTATAATTACCATAAATTATAATGTTTCAAAGCTTTGCAAAATTTTAGATGTTTTCCTGATTATAAAAAAAAAATAACTTATTGCTTGGGATCATGGGGCAAGTATCCATTAGATCTTTCTCAATTCTAACACAGAAAACCATTTCTTTTTTTATTATTATTTTTTTTAAAAGATGAC